>NC_139957.1:39214866-39267240 GCF_963454915.1 Gymnoscopelus microlampas
CAACATGTCGATGTAGATCGGCTTGTTGAACTATTTGAAAATGTTTTTAAAAATAGAAAAAATGGCAAAGAAGTTTAGGGATAATGGGTAAGGCACCGGCGAACATAGGGCCTCAAGTGTTTTACTGTACTTCCATGCTGTTTACATTTTTGACTAATAAAGTATTCAATCAATCAATTAGCAAAAAACGTGCACACACACACGCACACACTTAATTGTCTTTTTCATTTTGCCGTTTAACCTTCATAAACGATCAGGTTCCATTCTGGATATAAGGCTGAAAACCTGATCTGGGCTGCCAGTCTAAAAGGGGGCATCATGTACATAATGCATGGATGATGATACAGTATAGCATTACTGTAGTCTCTGTTCTGTCCGCTGTCCGTCTTTTTTATAGGAACGCTGTCAGTAAGAGCCCTGCTCATCAAAGACCCATCATTTCTCCTAATGATAACAGCTCTCTCCCATGAACCCACTCAAACACACAGGGAGATAGTCTCTGGTAGCGTGTGTGTGTGTGTGTGTGTGTGTGTGTGTGTGTGTGTGTGTGTGTGTGTGTGTGTGTGTGTGTGTGTGTGTGTGTGTGTGTTCTACATATTCATCTAAAGCAGTGGTTCTGAAACTTTTTCATAGCAAGGTTTGTTTTGTGCCAGGGACCCCCAGAAGAGAAGATTTATGTAAAAAAAAAAATGTTTTCCAAACAAAAATATTTCAATATTTTCCAAAAAAATAAATAATAATAATTGCAGATCTACAAGCTCTCAGTGAGCTTGTAGATCTGCTATTTTTTTAATAGCCAACGTATTGGATAAAGTGGTTAAAACGATTGTACTGCTGTATTAAACTACTTTTGCTGGGGACCGCCTGGAATCCCCCTCAAGGACCCCTGAGGGGGTCCCCGCGGACCACAACTTTGAAAAACCCCACTGATCTAAAACACACGTTACGTGCCAAGCGAGCACGCTCCAAACCCATTAGGCGGCCACATTATGACACGCGCACACACACACACGCATGTTGAGACGCGGCGCGCGTGAAGAAAGAAAGAGAGAACGCACAGATGATATAACAAGATGACTGAGGCTCTGCTGTGTGTGGTGAGTGTGATGAAATAATCATGGTGGCTCCATCTCTTCTTCTTCTAACAGAATGAACAATCAGGCCCGCTGCGCTCCATTCACACTGTGCTGTCTCTCTTCTCTTCTAAACACACATGGGATTAAATATTTACCCACACACACAGCACTGGGACCTCCTAAAGACACTTCCAGCGGGGCCCTTAAGCCTAATTTACTCCTCCGGTTGTACGGCGGTGTGTCGCAGTGCCGAAAAGAAATTATATTTAAGCAAGAAATGCGTTGCACAGCAGCTTGAAGTCAACTACTTTCAGCTAGCAATGTGTAGTGGATTATAAATTAGCCACTTAAATACTAAATAAATAAATACATATATTATACTTAGTAAACTAGCCCAGAGTGGGCTCTTTAATTGGGGCGCTGTTTTTATCCCCCTACAACACCAGTGGTTCTCAACCAGTGGTCCTTGAGGGGGTTCCAGGTGGTACCCAGCTAAATGGAGAGTTGGTAACCAAATGGACCCTTATAGATCTTTAACTCTTGAGAGTGTAAAATGAAACCAAATGGACCCTTATGGGTCCATTTGGTCACACAAGAAGTCACACAATTAGAGAAAGTAGAACAATCTCTGCCATCTCTCCAAATGGTACCAACATCAAAACAGCATGGCATTATGGACAAAATCGTATCCAACGATTACAAAATATTCTTGGGTCTGAGAGTCTACTCTAAATCTCATCAAGCGGTGGTCCGTGGCTCAAATGCTGAATAAATAATGGACCTTGATATGAAAAGGGTTGAAAACCACTGCTCCACAACACCAAGTCTCCTCACAGATTAAAATAGCACATCTACAAGCTTGTTGATCTGCTATGTTTCCCCAATTTTAGGCCCAGAATAGTGATGCTATAGGATACATTTTGGTCTGTCAACACCTACAGTACAGTATATCCTGTAAACGCCAAAAGATAAGAACATGGTTTCATTTTCACAGGACACACACACACACACACACACACACACACACACACGCACGCGCACATGCGCGCACACACACACCTCTCTTGTGTTACGTAACGGCGTAGCTCTTCCTGACACCAGTGACACACACACACACACACACACACACAGGAACAGGCAGAGGGACCTAAACCAGAAGCAGTGCTCTACTCTCTCTCTCTCATCATTATGGAGGAGCCTCATCTCTCAAATACCCAGCAGGCATCATTACCACCCAGAAAGGGTCCTGAGATGGGGCCGAGACAACATCGCATCACAGCCTCAAAGACCCCTTGTAGATAGCACTAGTGTAGATAGACAGACAGACAGACAGACAGAGAGACAATCTGCAAGATCACAATGTGTCATGCGTTGTGAGTGTGTCGATCTGCTAAAAAACATCTTGATCAGTAATGCTGCTAGGTTTTTATTGCTAAGTTGCTAGGTTTTTATTGCTAAGTTGCTAGGTTTTTATTGCTAAGTTGCTAGGTTTTTATTGCTAAGTTGCTAGGTTTTTATTGCCCTGGTGTTTTCTTTTTACAAAGTGGGATTCTTGTATGCTCGTGTCGTCACCGAAAATAACGATCTGAAAACAACGTCTCGCGCGTCAAGAGTTTCGGTGTGCAACACTGCCGTACAGCGAAGTATACGCCCAGCCAGCGGAGAGAGGGAGGCAGGGGGGGGGGGGGCGAGCCCCGCTGCATGCAGAGAGAGAGAGAAAGAGAGAGAGGCGGCAGACACTCTCTGGAGAGAAGGAGACGAATCCCACAAGTGCATTCACGTACAAATTGTACGTAGGCCTACAATACTTCAGATGGGGGTCCACGTACAAATACATATTAATGTGGGGGTCCTTGACATGAAAAACTAGAACCACCGTTGTAGAGGGATAGTGTCTGTCTGTCTGTCTGTCTGTCTGTCTGTATGTGTGTCTGTGTGTGTGTGTGTGTGTGTGTGTGTGTGTGTGTGTGTGTGTGTGTGTGTGTGTGTGTGTGTGTGTGTGTGTGTGTGTGTGTGTGTGTGTGTGTGTGGTCCTACCTCAGGTTTGGGGACAAAGGCTCGTCCAGGGATGGTGAAGCAGTCATGGACGGTGCACAGATACTGGGCCATGACGGACAGACGACTCCTCTGTCTACTGGAGGTGCTGGCCGTCAGACGCTGCACACACGCACGCACACACACGCACACACACACACGCACAAGGAGACAAGACACGGAAATTAATTTTTGCACGGCGACAGTATCTCCATATTAAATTGTTGCTTTCGGACAGAAACCTCTTATCTCCATATTTTTTTACTTTTTGTGTTTTTCCGTAAATCAAAGCCATACTTGATCAAACACAAAAGCATCAAAAGTAGCAGATCCACAAGCTCGAAACGCGAGCTTGTAGATCTGCTACTTTTGATGCTTTTGAATTTGAATCCTGAAAAGTATTGGACATATGAGGTTTCCACCCGACAGAGACGATAATAATATTGTTGCTGTCGGATGGAAACCGTTCATTTAAAAAAAAAAAAACATTTAAATAGTGGCAATAACCGATCTACAAGCTTGTAGAACGGCACTACTTTTGTGCGACGAACTTGTATAATGAAGCAGGGCATTAATTTACTAAAGACGAGGTTTGTGCCCAACAGCATGTTTTGTAAATCTGGGTTATTCACTGGGGCAACACATGTACTGTGTACACGCACGAGTTTCACTTCCCCTTAGTTACAATTTAATAATATATTAGAACAAGCAGCACTTCATTTTGTTCCGTTTTGTTCACTTCGTTTGTTTAAAACAGGTGAGTTCAATTAATTATGACTCAAACATGTACGCTGAAAACATGGAAAATTGCTTATGTAGCCGTTTTTTTCAAAAACAATTTGGAATAGTGAAAATAGAAGATCTACAAGCTCACAACGCGTCGCGATGTGGTGCGTTGTGGCTGCTATTTTCACTATTTTTGTGTGACACTCGTGTATGATGAAGTAGGACATTATATAACCTTTCTTTAACCAGTACAATTACAAGTCTCTTTTACAAGTATGCACTGGCCAAGATGCAGGATACACACATTCCATGCTATAATACATACAACAGTACAAGACAGAAAGACATACACATACACTGACTTGACTACTAGATACAAATCAAGCCGATAAGCATTAAAATAAGCAATACTGTAAGAGCACATAACTTTGCAAAGCTGAATATATACAATACCATCCTATAAATACTATACAACCCTGAGAATGCAACAAAAAGAAAGAGAAAAGAACCACTAAGAGCTAAGAGACATTCATTTATGAAAAAATGTCATAAATTTCAAGGTTGAAAGGTGGAGATACAAGGTTTCTGCCCGACAACGCCGAAACAATGGTGCATTGTGGGTGGTGAGCGTTCCTCCTACCTCCGCCACCTCCTTCTGGAAGGTGAGCGTGAGCCGTGTGCGTCCGTAAGCGAAAGGCCCGGTTCTGTTGGCCATGTTCTCCAGCCACTTGATGATCAGAGGAGTGGACACGCTGAACGGCAGATTCCCTATGATGTGGAGGTTGGGCGGCTCTGACAAACGACATAAAGCATGTTAATAAACAATAAAACAGGACGGCAAGTGATTTTCTTTCCTTAACCCTTTAAGACCTGAGGCGATTCTTTAAAATGTTTTCTAAATCAGTTTTTTGAAAAAAATCAAAAATAAATATTTTCAAGATTTTTCAAAAATAGCAGATCTACAAGCTCGTAGCGCGGCACTCGCTGCCGCGCTATGAGCTTGTATATCTGCTATTTTTAAATAGCCAAAGAAATCTAAAGTGACACAGACGCGTTCCAGGTTAAAATAAGTGTTAAATAGCTTGCTATTGCTTTGCTACAGTACAGAGTGAGTGTTTGTTCAGTTAACAGGGCTCTCCAGCTGTTTAGTAAACAGAAAATGCATTTTCAGATCTGGATACCAATTTCATCCAATCAGGAGAGAGAACTCATACAGGATTACAGGATAAACAAGTGAAATTTGAAGTGACACAAAGAAATGAGCAGTCAACATTGGAACACTATAACATTTAAGCTGATAAATGGGTACTCTCTCTGGCTAATTGACTATGGTTAATGACTATGGTGCTGACTATGGTTAACGACTATGGTACTGACAATGGTACTGACAATGGTGCTGACTATTGGTGCTGACTACGGTACTCACCAGGTATTGGTATTTGAGGTATTGCTTTATGTTTCTTTTACTATGCTGTATTTTATTAGTTTAGCATAGTTAGCATACAATGCTATTGTGAATGTAAAGCACTTTGGGTCAACTGCTGTTGTTTTTAAATGTGCTATATAAATAAAGGTGACTTGACTTGACTCACAATGGTGCTGACTATGGTGCTGACTAAGTACATTAATAACACAATGATACTGCATTTGTGCATTATCTAACAACATACCTACAGAGCGCTAATAAACGTGATGTAACTGCAGTGTTGTGCTATGATGTAGTGCCATGAAAACACACACACACACACACACACACACACACACACACACGGTTCCATGTCCTCTACTCACTGTCCTCCCAGGCTGTTTTGATGTTTGAAGGGAAGCCCCGGTCCATTCTGTAGGTCAGTATATCACCATGGACAATCCTCACTTTCTCTGGTGCTGCCTCAGACAAGAGCTGTGGAGATACACACCATATCAACAACGACAAAGTTAACTAACCACTTTAGTAGATCTACAGTCTATCACAAAATATGTGTATCACGTCATGACATCATGACGTCATGACCAACATAGGGATGCCAGGTTGAAAGTGGTTAAATTAACCACTTGGAACCCCATCACACCTATTCTGGGGTGGAACATTCACCAAGAAATGGCAGATAGACGCGTTGTGAGCTTGTAGATTGGCTATTTTTAGCGAGGAGACCTCATTTCCAGGCCTATAGCAATCATATGATGCAATAATGAGGCTCTTACTCCAGAGCGCTATCAATGCCCCAAAACGGACTCGAGCGAAGACGTCACGTGACAAAAAGAACAGATCTACAAGCTAACAAACGTATCACGGTGCAACATGATGTTAGCTTGTCAATCTTTTCTTTTTGTCGCATGACTTTCTGTATACATTAGGTCGCACTCACACAGCTCTACATTTTACCATGTTACATAACAGTATTTCACATAATGCTACACATGTTTTTATGAACAAAATCAATAGCCAAAAACAATGTGTATCCAAACATTTTCCAAAACATTAAAAAGGTTTGGAATTAATCAAATTTTGATTAATTCCAAACCTTTTCCAGGCCTGAAAAACTGTTTTTCTAATTTCAAAATATTTCCAGGAATTTCATGACCATGGGAACCCTGTTTATTGAATCCCCATGAGGAAAGTCATCCTCTGCTTTGAGCCCATCCTAGGAGCAGTGTTCGCACCCAGGGACCAGCTCCAGTCCCTGGAACAAAACATATTGAGATGGGAGGTCCGCGGCCAAATACATACTGTATCTAAAAATGTTTTCTAACAGTATGTTGCTATATGAGTGGCCAGAAGGATTAATACAAACAGTTACAGTACACACAGGTGACATTGCTACAGCCTACAGTGCTTTTTCAATGACCCTGCTGTGACCCCGGGATGTCCCGAGGATCATATTGCAGACCGCATGCACATGGAGTAGACCGTTATATAACCGTTATTGTTTTTACTGTTGTTGCTATGCATTTTATGTCTCACTCTCCCTTTCTCATCTCTCTCCCCCTCGCTCTCAATTCACTTCCATGGGGCTTCATTGGCAAAAGCAAGTGTCAAATAAAACAAAAATAAAATAAACGTATGTATAGTCAAGGATTCAAGAGTGGCCTGTCCACTTTTGTTGGCATCTTGGACACTATATTAAGTCAAATGGACTTGTTTGAGATTGTGCCACCGTGGCACCAAATTGTTCTAAATTGCACTGTTGTACATACACATACTGTATATGTAGTCTTTGTACATAAAATGCTGAAAATAAACAGAACTGAACTGATATAGCCCTACTAGAATAAGGAAATGTATAAACAGAGATCAATCACGTATAGTACCGTAGGTACAAAACTAAAATAATACCAAAAAAACAACAACTTAGGACTTAAGAAATTGCTTAATTGCATTATTGGCAGAGAAATTGTGATTTTGCTTTTGGAACATATATATACTGTATACATGTAGATAAGGATAAAATACTCTAAACAAGATAAAATCGTAGCAGCAGCAATTTTTCAAATGTATTTAACGTTATCTTCTCTGCTTGTATATGCATACAGTAAATCTATGTACAGAGATGTAAACTGGGTGCATAGTACAGGAAGGAACACACGTATATGATCGTCAGCCTCTTCTCTCTCTCTCTGCCAACACTGTGGAGGCAGATGGCTGCCCACCCACCCAGAGCCTGGTTCTGCTCAACGTTTCTTCTTCTCCCCGGTTAAAAAAGGGAAGATTGTCCTCCTCGCCACCGCTGTGCCAAGTGTTTGCTCATGCAGCGGGCATGTCGGGTCTCTGTGGAGACGTGGTTCTCAATCCTTTTCATATCAAGGTCCATTATTTATTCTGCATTTGAGCCACGGACCACCGTGAGAGGAGATTTAGCCTCTCAAGACCCCAAAACGTAGAATACTATGTTATCGTTGGATACGGTTTTGTCCACAATTCCATGCTGTATTGATGTTGGTACCATAGGAGAGATAAAAGGCAAAACGTTGATCAAAATAACAATTCTTTAAGTAAGTAAAGCACATGTTTAACAATAATTTAACTCTTGAGAGCGTAAAATGAAACCATTTGGTTTCATTTTACGCTCTCAAGATAAGGATCAATTTTGTTACCAACTCCATCATTTAGCTGGGGACCACCTGGAACCCCCCCCCAAGGACCACTGGTGGTCCCCGGACCACTGGTTGAGAACCACTGCTGTAGAGTATGGTCCTGCTATGCACCTGCTCTACATGTAACGTGTCGTGAGAGATAACTTGTTACGGTTTGGCACTATACAAATAAAACGGACATAGAACATAGAACCCGGGGAACATAGGGAAGACCCCCAAACGGACATCTACTAGCCTGGTTCCAGACGAATCTGCCATTGCAAAAAAAAAAAAAGATGGATTGGATTTCTCTCCCTCCGATGTTGTGAGGGACCAATCAGGGCCCAGTATGCAAATATGGGGCGGGTTTATCACCAGAGGCATTTTTTTTAATTTGCCCCTCGGAAATGCAGGTTCCACACAGAGATTCCAGACTAATGTCTACGCAGTGATATTATATTATATATATATATATATTGGTATGCATCCCTCCCATAACTCTGAGAGTGTACAAATGGAACCAAATGGACCCCGTAAAGGGCCACGGATGTAGCCGAGGTTGAGCACAGCTTCACTATAGCTTTCTGGGGTGCATGCACGTGCACGCCACGCGCGTTTGTGCCCGCAAGAAATCCTTCAACTTACCTACAACAACAATAGCGTATCGATCAAAAACAGCCATTCACACCCTCTTACAAAAGCTGCCGAGTGTCAACAGCGCAAATTAACATAGGAATGACCCTGGCCGGCTGCATTTCTGTGATCTATTGTTGTTACCTGAAGTAATGTAGGCCACTTTTAAAAAGAGGCATACTCTAGCTGTCAGATGTTCAGAAGCAGTCCACACTCCACAGATGGAACGTTTGGGTAAAAGTGGCTGATGGATTCATGAATTAACTCAATTTGCAGAGCTCTCCAAGGTAAATGCATCATTGTAGATGACAACAATATAAAGTATCCCCAATAAGCAAGTAAAAAAAGAATACAATTCGATTTATATTCTGGGTTAACAGGGCTACATATTTAAAAGGGTATTTCAATTGGCGACCGCGCGTACATGTGCGCGTGACATAGCACCCCGTCAGCTAAAATAAACAGAGACATCCCTGCGTAAGGGTCCATTTGGTTCCATTTGTACACTGTCAGAGTAACAGACATTTAAGGGTCCATTTGCTTTCTAACTGGGCACCCCCTGGAACCTCTTAAAACAAGGGTTCCCAAACTTTTCAGGCCGCCACCCCCCAAAATAATCATAGTTTAACTGGGGACCCCCACACCCTGACAAGCACTTGTAGGAGGACCCCCCTGGGAGTCCCAACCCCCAGTATGGGAACCACTGCCCTAATACAACCCCAGGCTGGGGGTCCCCGGACGGACCCCTAGATTGAGAACCACAGATCTACAGTTATACCTGTAACCCCGGGATGAAGCGGGAGTCCTTCTCCACCACCAGCAGGTCGGCGGCGCCAGCGTTGAGGATGGAGCGGGTCAGCCCCCCCGGCCCGGGGCCCACCTCGCACACGTGGGCGTCTCTCAGACTGCCCGCCTGACGCACTATTTTGTCTGGAGAGAGAGAGAGAGAGCGAGAGAGAGAGGGAGAGAGAGAGGGAGATATGGACGGATGACCGAGAGACACAGTTAATGGAACTGAATAATTTAACCCATTAAGACCGGGAACACATCTGTGTGTAACAACTACCATTATTTTACACTTTGGCTATTCAAAAATAGCAGATCTACAAGCTCATAGCGCGGCACTCTGCCGCGCTATGAGCTTGTAGATCTGCTATTTTTGAAAAATCGTGAATATTTGTGCAAATCTTCCTTGAATATATATTTTTTTAAGCAAACATTTGTAACTCAAAGCTTTGCTTCTGGGGGGTCCCTGGAACAACGTATTTTGAGATGGGGGTCCACGGCCAAATACATATCATTTTGGGTACATTTGTAGAATCCCCAGAAGCAAAGATTTGAGTTAAAAAAGTTGAGTTAAATAAAGATTTGCACACATTTTTACGATTCTTCAAAAGAATTGCAGATATGCAAGCGTATGCCGCGCCATGCGCTTGTATATCTGCTATTTTTTTTGAATAACCAAAAAAAACGACACACAAGTTTTCCCGGTCTTAATGGATTAATATGAAATTAACACCAGACTGACTCAGGGTTGTACGGCTTGGTGAATTACAACACTGAAAAGTCTGTGGGACCCGATGCATCATTTTTAGAAATTAGCCGGTTGTTTGACGGTTTACAAGGTCTTTATTAAGAGTCTGGGATTGAGATTGATGATGCGGCGCATCTACCTCGCTATGACGAAGTTGGGGACACATTAATCTAACGCACACACAGTCACCTTGTCCCAAGGACATGAAAGCAGATCAGACCTGCACTGCATCACACCCATAATCACGTTTCGGTGGGCGAGAGAGAGAGAGAGAGAGAGAGAGCGGCGAGGGAAGAAGGGAGCTGTGCGTGCAATTGACTCAGTCTGTTCACATTAGCAGGAGTATCTGCTCAGTGTACTAGTCTCTAGTCCACCTTTACACAAAGAGCCTGTCGCTTTCAATGGCTACGAACAAGCCTGTGTGTGTGTGTGTGTGCCGGCGCTGCCGCTCGCTTAAAGGAGTAGTTCAGCCAAAAAAATACTTATTTTCTAACCCAGGGGTCTTCAACAGGGGGTGCGGGACCCCTAGGGGGTCCTCAGAGTTACGACAGGGGGTCCGCCAAATCTTTGTGTGAAATGATTTTTAGCCGCATGCGCTAGCGAGCGGCTCTGTAAACAGCACTAGTCCTAGTCGACACCCGAGTGAAAAGTGTCGACACCTGAGTGTCATTGGCTGTCCTGGCTGTCCATCACACTTCCCCCCTTTTAAGACCCCCTTTTAAGCCAATGGGGAGACGAAAATGTAATGGACACGTTAGTCAACGAATTAGACGAGACGAAAATGTTAGGGCGGGACGAATGGAGAAGAGATCCAATCAGAATTACTCTTTTTGAGGGACTAGTTGGGAAGGGATCCAATCAGAACGATCCTCATTGTTAAGTTAGGTTGAACCACCCGGAAGCAGACCATATTAGGGGCCAGCATGGACGAACACACATCACAACAAGGCAACGCACAGAGTTACACAGCAGAGAGAGAGAGAAAGGGAGATGGCTTCAGCCAGGAGGGTTAGCCTAAATGCTAGCGTGCTTCATTAGACCTAGTTTGGCTATTAAGTTATTATTTGCCCATGTTCACACTGACTTCAATCTCAGCTATTGTTGGGAAGACCCGTGTGGTGTCACAAAATGTTGCCACCACTTATATAAAAAACATTCGAGCGTTAATCTGCGACGCTAAGGCTAATGTTGCCAGGTTTGGCGAGAGAAACAAGCAATCCAAAAAACAAGTAATCAGGTGTATGAAAAGATTGGGGCCAAAAAAGCCTGCCCCATGCGGCTTTATTATGACTTAGGTCATACTTGTTTTTTACCTTAACCGCTTGAACCCTAGCATCCCTTTTTCTGAGGAGAACTTTAGCCAAAGATAGCAGATCTACAAGCTCACAACGCCTCGCGCTGCGAGGCGTTGTGAGCTTGTAGATCGGCTATTCTTGGCAAAGAGGCATAGGTGTAGAGGGAAAAAAGAGCAGACCAAGTAAACAAAAAAGTTTAATCAATTTTATACAATATGTAGAGGGGGTCCCTGCTTCATCTCTCTCTCAGCTAAGGGGTCCTTGGCCTGAAAAGGTTGAAGACCCCTGTTCTAACCGTTACAGCACATGATGAAGCCTTTCTTGGGTTTTGTCGCATTCCTAAGCCGATAATTTGATGACGGGCAGAAAGATGCTAATGTCTCCTGTATGAGACTCAAAGAGTCTCCATTGACTCTCCTAGCACGCTGGGCAAGACCTGGCCGTTTGAGTGCCTCAGCGGAAGTACCGGAATTTGGCGGGAGTACCGCCTAAGGCAGTGTTTTTCCACCTTTTTCGCGTCAAGGGCCCCCAAATTCACACATATATTAGCCCAGGGACCCCCCATTTGAAAAATATATGCCAAGGACTCAACCATTTTGATTCCTTGGGGGTCCCAATCTACACTGTATCATCATGATTAGTGTTTAACTCTGAGAGTGTACAAATGGAACCAAATGGACCCGTTAGGGTCCATTTGGTTCCATTTGTAATTTGGCTGGGGACCCCCTGGAACCCCCTCAAGGACCACCGGTGGTCCCCGGACCACTGGTTGAAAACCACTGACCTAAGGAAATGACGTTGATGCAAATCTGTTAATATTCTCTGTGAATGAAACAAGTGCTGTGATTGGTCGAAAAAGATTGTTTCCGGGGGAAATAGGTACGACGGAAGTCCCGCCCCCCTATACACACTCTCTGCTTTAGTTCGTGACCAGGCTTTTCTCTCTCTCACAGATGAGTAAAGGCTGGGAACGAGGCTAGGCTCCTACCGGAGACTCCGCCGGTCATCAAATTATTGTCTTAGGAATGCGACAAAAACAAAATAACCTGGTGTGCAATTTATTTAAGTCATTTTTGGAGTGAACTGCTTCTTTAAGTGTAGGATGATGCAAATGCACCATTGTGTCCTCAGAGCAGAGCGCAGAGCACGCACGCACGCGCACGCACACACACACACACACACACACACACACACACACACACACACACACACACACACACACACACACACACACACACACACACACACACACACACACACACACACACACACACACACACACACACACACACACACACACACACACACACACACACACACACACTACTGTATATGTATGTACAAAATACAGTGGCTGGCAGGTGTTGGTGCATTGCAGCTAGAGAGAGGGGGGGGGTAGAGAAAGAGAGACAGAGAGAGAGAGGGATAGAGAGAGAGAGAGAGAGAGAGGGGGGGGTAGAGAAAGAAAGAGAGACAGACGGAGAGGGATAGAGAGAGAGAGAGAGAGAAAGAGAGGGGGTAGAGAAAGAAAGAGAGACAGAGACGGAGAGGGATAGAGAGAGAAAGAGAGAGAGGGGGGGGTAGAAAAAGAGAGAGGGGGGGGTAGAGAAAGAGAGAGAGAAAGAGAAAGAGAGAGGGTAAGAGAAAGAGAGAGAATGAGAGAGAGAAAGAGTGAGCGAAAGAGAGACCCAAAGAGAGGAAGAAAGAAAGACAGACAGACAGAAATAGAAATAAAGAAAAGGGAAAGACAGAAAGAAAGAAAAAACAAAGAGAAAGAAAGAAAGAAATAGAGAGAAAGAGAGAAAAAGACAGAAAAAAAATAACAGAGAAAGAAAAAGAAAGAAAGAAATAGAGAGAAAGACAGAAAGAAAAACAAAACAAACAAACAAAGAGAGAGAAAGAAAGAAAGAAAGAAAGAAAGAACGACATGATGGTGGCTTACCGGTCAGCTTCATGTCCAACAGGAAGTTCTGTGACAGCTGTTTCTCAGCTCTCAGGTTGTACAGTTTGATGAGCTCTCCTATGGTGGGCAGCGGAGGCAGGCGGAACCGAGAGCCCGCCATCTGGAACACTGGACGCACTGTCAACACAAACACACACACACACACACACACACACACACACACACACACACACACATACACACACACGTTCAACCTGGCGGCCTTATTTTGGGCATGTCATTATAGGTGTGTGCTTAGACGCTCGACAAAGCCGGGTGCAGCACGGTGCCAAAACGACCAATCTACAAGTTCACAACGTGTGGGCTTGTAGATCTGCCCTTTTCGCTGCGCAAGTCAGCGCGACAAGTATGAAACAAACAGGACTTAAGTGGTTAACTCTGAGAGTGAAAAAAATTGAACCAAATGTAAGATCTGAGGGATCGCATTAAAGGCTCTAAATAACTGAAGTCACATTTCACAGGTGTCAAATGGAAACATAATCTGTGAAAGACCACAGTATGACAGCTGCACACGATGACAAGTAATTACCTTGTGACAATAAAGAGGATTTTCAGTGTCTTATCTATGAGCATAAAGCTGAAAGGCCATTTGCACAGGATTAGGTATGGATTTATTTTAGGCAGATAATGATTCCTGTTATGGTTGAGTTGTAGCCGTCATTCTCTAGCTACATTTTTTTTAAACATTGAAAATTCAGTCAAGCAAAGTGAAACATTTTGAAAACAAGTATCACTTGTTGTTGTCTTTTTCTTTTCTTTTTTTCGTAAGAATATTTTAACCAGTTACAATGGAACTACTTTGTTGATTCAGAATTGGTATTCATTGTCTTTCAACTGCATATTTATCATTTAAGCCACTGATTCTCAAGCTTTTTAGATTTGAAGGACACCCCAATCTAAAACAGTTTTTATTGTAAGACATGATTTGGTCTGATATGGTCTGTCATTTGGTCTAGAATGACTTTACTGTCCATGTACTGTAGGTAATAGGTATAGAGATGACTGTGAAACTCTGATCAAAATAGACATTGTTGTACATTCTCTAGATGTATTTCAGTGTACATGTAATAATGGTGAAGATTAACTATCAATAATTTAGCTGGGGGGTGACCCCCTGGAACCCCCCCCCCCCCCCTCCCCCCAAGGACCCCTGGGGGTCTCTGAGTGAGTGGGCCCCCCATGATAACCACTGCCTGAGTTAATATATACTAGACCATACCCGGTCGGCGCAGCGCATCCGTGGGGGGATATGCGCACATGATCTGGCAACCCGGGAGGCAGTTTGTCCCATAGCTGGGCAGCCGCAGCTATGGGACGACATTCTTTGACACAAAAACGCTAATAAGAAGCTGGGATTTGATTAAATTGAAAAACGGGCTTCACAGTTGCGTTCAGATTGTAATGGTCAATGGCTGTGTGCAAAATCAGAGCAATTGGTCCAGCCAGTGAGGAGAACCGGGTATCTTCACTCACCACTACAGAGGTTACTAGAATTATAGTAGGATAAGCACTTGACACTGGAGTGGTTCATAACATGATCTCTACTCCCACCTAGTGGTGTCAAGGCCAAGTTGCATTTTGAAGTAAGAAAATATATCTTAATAATTCAATCATTTCCAGCAGTGTCTTTATAAAAGTAAAAAAAAAAAAGCCAAAACGCAGACAAAGTTTAGTCAAAACTTTGTTTGGCTATAGAATAGAGATGAAGAATACACGTTTTAATTTCTTGTCTTATACAGAGAGAGTCTGTCATGTATTTAACAGTGTTTTATGGGAATGTTCTCATGGACATTAACTCAATTATTCAGATTTAACACCAAGCCAAATAGATTTACACAAATCAATACTGTCAGTAGAATTATAGGAACTCAACTTCACTTCATTCACTTAAGATGTTTAACAGAAATGGTTGTAGGATATGTTAATACGCTTACTTGTTTTTTATACACATCTAATAGCTACAGGCCTTTGTTTTCACACTTGATAACATAAGCAAAACATTCTAAATGGGTTCAAGTTCATTTCCTGTTGCAGTGTTCTGTAAATATTATCATCATCAGCTGACAGCAAATGAACTTGAACTCTAATCTGTTCCCATAGCAACGGCCATTCCACTGACAAGGTCTACAGCAGAAATGTCGAATATAACACACACAAAACAACCTATATAATTCCATGAACCACTCACATGCAAAAACAAAAAGCACCTTATTTCGGATTATTTAATATCAAGTTCTGTAGTGAAACATTAAAATAAGAAACCAGATCATTTTAACAGCATGTAGGCTGCTTATTCTTCCTCGTCTTATTTAACCACATGATTATCGTCAGCGTGCATAAACCGTTCTGTGAGCAGCAGTGACATGCATGACAAATGAATAGTATAGAATAAATTGTTGAGTAAAAAGCTGCATGTGTATTTACAATAATAACAACAGTGTAGCCTTAAAGCTAACAGCATATAGCTTCTAAACTGTTTCTATCTCTTCCTCACAGCTTCTAAATCTGAATCATGACGTCTATAAAAGTCAAACATCAACATGTTAAACCAGGCGATGGAGAAACAAAGACTCTAAACGTCAAAGAGATGAAGATAAATAAACCCACGTTTCTCACCACTGTGTGTGGACAGTCCTACTCCTCCTGTCACTGCTACTACTTCCGCCTTCGTCGTCATACCGGCAGGTGATGAGCCAATGAGCGTTCAGAGATCCTGACTTCAACCAATCACCTGGCCGTGGGGGCTGGACGTCACTTTGCCCTTGAACAACCGGCCTGTTGTTGATGTAATGACAGCTAACGACCACGCGAGGGAAACGTTGTTCAGTCTTCTGAAGCATTGTCTATTTATTTTTTTCAGTGAATTAAAATAACGCCATTGATGTATGTATTAATCTCCAGAGGGTTTGTTGTATTAATGTCACTACATCTTCAATATACATCCTGCCCTTGCCACCCTGAAATATCTTGATGGAAAACAGTGGTGGGAAGTCACTAAGTAGGCCACATTTACTAGTACTGTACTTAAATACAATTTTGAGGATTTACAGGCCTTTTCCTTGTAACAGAATATTCTTATATTGTGGTATTGCTACTTTTACTTAAGTAAAACAGCCATGTACTTCTTCCACCACTTATGCATTCTCAATAGTATTCAAGAGTATTCAAGAGTAGTCTGTTGTATTAGCATCACTATACACATCTTCAATATATCCTGTCTTTGCAATCTTGAAAGATCCTCTTTACCTGAAAAGCATTAAAGGAATACTTCACCCATTTTCAACCTATCTTCATATAATAGATCCTCACTAATGCTCCTAATGCTCTTAATAAAATGGTGTCATTTTTTTTCCTACTCAGACTGTGTCTCACAGGAGGGCTGTGGACACTTCAGAAACCCGTCTACCAGTGACATCATCGTTCAGAGGTTTTTTTTTTATTCAATATTTCATTTTTTATTTCTTTTTTATTATCAACACGAGAACAATGGCTTTCCAGGAATGGAAAGCCTGTAGTTTCTATAAGCTTGGATTCCCCATCGATGATGTCACTGGTAGACGGGTTTCTGAACTGTCCACAGCCCTCCTCTGAGACACAGACTGAGTAGACAAAATGTTCTAATGAGTATTGGTGAGGACCAATTATATGAAGATGGGTTGAAAATGGGTGAAGTTGTCCTTAGAAGAGTCATGACACCACATTTTTTGACATTTGTGTGTTTGTCAAATAAGACTTGATACAAGTTTAGTGTTTAGTGTATTTATATAGAACAAAACACAGTGAGAAACACAACAGAGGCAATAATGTCATCATTATAAAGGAAATATATTCAGAGTGAAAACGCACTCAGGCTGTTATGATAAACATGCTATAACCTGGGGGTATGATAAGCATCATTATAAGTGCAGCTTCAGCCTACAGCAGAGAGAGTATTAACACACTCAGTTAATTGATTCATCCTCCCTAGAATGAAAGTAAACTCTCAGTCAAAATTAAACTCTGAGTGTGCACAAATGGACCTGTACGGTTACATTTGTGTAATAAAATTAGCATACAACACACACACACACACACACACACACACACACACACACACACACACACACACACACACACACACACACACACACACACACACACACACACACACACACACACACACACACACTAGCACACACACACACTCACGCAAACAGATTGACAATTAGATAGACCAATAGACGGATAGATAAAATTAACAGACACAAACACACACACACACACACAAACACACGCACGCACGCACGCACGCGCGCGAGCGCACACACACACACACACACACACACACACACACACACACACACACACACACACACACACACACACACATTTTAACAATGTATTCCTATCCACACATACAGGAGAGCATACAAGGACACAAATATTAAAGGTAAAGTTAACTTTACATTCACATAATCATGGCATATGTCTTCCTGATACAATAATAATATCACTCAGTACTCTATGGGTATAAGTAACAGTGTCTCCACCATATGTGGCTGTCAATTATTGCAGAGACAGCACAGTACTTTGGCCAGCCTTTTTGCCTCCTTTTTGGGCATCCCAAGTTGTTGAAACCCTCTAACAACCAGTCTGTGGGTATGTCCTGGACCTATAGGCTGCCAAACACACACACACGCACGCACGCACGCACGCACGCACGCACGCACGCACGCACGCACGCACGCACGCACGCACGCACGCACGCACGCACGCACGCACACACACACACACACACACACACACACACACACACACACACACACACACACATACAAATAGATTTACAGACAGATAGACGAATAGATAGCCAGCTACACAGATAGACAGATAGATAGATAGATAGATAGATACATAGACAGACAGACAGACAGACAGACAGACAGACGGACGAACAGAAGGACAGACTGATACATGGACAGACATATCATATCAGGCTTAATGTTATGGAACTGTTGGGCAAACTATAATCTGGTACCTGTAACATCTGCTTATACTGTAGGTCAACAATGAAGCTCTGTAAGAGGTGAAAAAAGCCTGGTGAGCTCAATCGGTAGAGCGTGACACTCTTAATCTCAGGGTTGTGGGTTCGAGCCCCACATTGGGCGCAAAGAAATGCCATTCAATGGTGTGGAACTGTTGGGCAAACTATAATCTCTCAAGAACAGATTCATAGCTGCGCTTGAATTTGTCGGGAGCCACGTTGAGTACACATTGGCTTCAAGTGGGCGTGCCTTCAGATCAGGAAGCAGGCCGCGCTTGACCCAATCAAATGTAGTTTCCCACTGGAAACAAACCGAAACTCATTTAACAATAGCGTCCTCGGAGCAGACAAAACCGCGGAAACGTATTAACATTTTAACTTGCTCTTTCATCATAAAAACAAGTGGGCTTATAACCAAAACGATCCATGTTCTTTGGGAGAAATGGTGTTAGTGTTCCGTGGAGAAATATTGTTAGTGGGAATGAAAACATAGGCGCACCACCGGAAGTGGAGGGCTGAAGGCATGTCCAAACCCCGGTTTCCAGTGAGCATGGGTCTAGTTAATCCCCCCCCCCAGAGCATAAACACTATTTTGCATTGTTATGGTTTTCTACTCACTACATTTTCATTTTATAAACCTCTTGTCATGCAAAAATTCAACCGCCTGTCTTAAATAATCACAAGAGGTTTATAAAATAAAAATGTAGTGAGCAGAAAACGATAACAATGTAAATCATGCTTGCTTTTCGAGGTACCGCTGGGTTTTGAACCTAGGATCTCCTGTTTACGAAACAGGCGCTTTCACCAGCTAAGCCACGGTACCTGCTTAAAAGCCTGATGTTAAAGATACAAGATGAGGTGCTCTGATCAAGTAAATGAATCGTTACAGTTCTAAACTAATACAACTTTCATGCTATATCTTACATATGGAAACAAGAACAGAGATGTCTTTCCATACTGTTAGGCAACAGCACAATCTATTGGACATGCTCAACCTGTAGAGGGCAGTGCATCACACATTTTCTGCACTTTGTAGACTCCAGAATGAGTGCCACATTTTTGTGCAGGTGAAGAGTACCTCATCTACTGATTGAAATGATGTATCATAGTTTGCCCAACACTCCCGTACCATTAAATGGCATTTTTTTGCACCCAATGTGGGGCTCGAACCCACGACCCAGAGATTAAGAGTCTCATGCTCTACCGAGTGAGCTAACCGGGCTTATTCCACCTTTTACAGAGCTTCATTGTTGCAATATAAGCAGATGTTACAGGTACCAGGATGTGGCACCTAATAGCAGATGTATGTTTACCTGGAAAACAGGTTAAAGTGGTTATGAAGAATAGAGACAGTGAAACATGGTCTGTTTCCACGAGTCTTCTCTCAGTTATGAGAAGAACCAGCAGCGTATGCACACTAGACTATCTAGACGACTATCTCAGAAGGCAAAACAGGTTAATACCATGGTCTTGCACTGCCACGGGAGTCGCACACATGTAAATACCGCCGACTACATTTGATTGGATAAAGCGCGGCCTGCTTCCTGATCTGTAGGCACGCCCACTTGAAGACAATGTGCATGGATTCTCAACTCGGCTCCCGACAGATTCAAGTGCAGCTCAGAATCTGTATTTGAGAGATTATAGTTTGCCCAACAGTTCCATACACTTAAATGGCAATTCTTTGCGCCCAATGTGGGGCTCGAACACACAACCCTAAGATTAATAATCTCATGCTCTACCGACTGAGCTAACCGGATTTACTTCACCTTTTACAGAGCTTCATTCTTCCGCTATAAGCAGATGCTACATGTACCAGGATGTGGCACCTAATAGCAGATATATGTTTACCTGGAAAACAAGTTAAAGTGGTTATGAAGAATAGAGACTGGTTTGTTTCCACCGAGTCATCTCTCAGTTATGAGAAGAACCAGCAGCACATGCGCACTATCTCAGAAGGCAAAACAGGTTAATACCATGGTCTTGCACTGCCACCTATTGACCAAAGTTATTATTGATTTAGTTGAAAACGTATAAATGACACAACTTGAGTTTGAAAGGTAAATTAAAAAACAAACACTTCTCAAAACACTGTGACAAATAAAACAATCACACTGATGTCATCAAACCTTAGTCTTGCCATTTAATGGTACGGGAGTGTTGGGCAAACTATGATCCACCTCTATCATTTCAATCAGTAGATGAGGTACTCTTCACCTACACAAAAATGTGGCACTCATTCTGGAGTCTACAAAGTGCAGAAAATGTGTTATGCACTGCCCTCTACAGGTTGAGCATGTCCAATAGATTGTGCTGTTGTCTAACAGTATGGAAAGACATCTCTGTTCTTGTTTCCATATGTAAGATATAGCTTGAAAGTTGTATTAGTTTAGAACTTTAACGATTCATTTACTTGATCAGAGCATGTGATTTTCTAACTTTAACATCAGGCTTTTAGGCAGGTACTGTGGCCTAGCTGGTGAAAGCGCTGGTTTAGTAAATAGGAGATCCTGGGGTCAAATCCCAGCGGTACCTTGAAAAGCAAGTAAGGTTTACATTTTTATTTTATAAACCTCTTGTGATTATTTAAGACAGGCGATTGAATTTTTGCATGACAAGAGGTTTATAAAATGAAAATGTAGTGAGTAGAAAACCATAACAATGTAAATCAGTAGGCCTACTTGCGCTTTGAGGTACTGCTGGGATTTGAACCCAGAATCTCCTGTTTACAAAAGAGGCACTTTCACCAGCTAAGCCACGGAACTTGTAAAGTCCTGATGTTAAAGATAGAACATGCTCTGATCAAGTAAATTAATCGTTGTTTTCCCAATCTGGGAACCCATCGTTTTCACTTGTGCGTTTGGCTCTGGGGGGTAATTAACTTGACCCATGCTCACTGGAAACCGGGGTTTGGACATGTCTTCAGCCCTCCACTTCCGGTGGTGCGCCTATGTTTTCATTCCCACTAACAGAATTTTTCTCCACGGAACACTAACACCATTTTGTCCAAAGAACATGGATCGTTTTGGTAGCCCACTTGTTTCTATGATGAAAGAGCAAGTTAAAATGTTACTAACTTTCCGATGTTTTGTCGGCTCCGAGGACGCTATCGTTAAATGAGTTTCGGTTTGTTTCCAGTGGGAAACGAGCCGCACACATGTAAATCCCGCCCACTACATGGGTTCTCAATGTGGCTCCCGATGGATTCAAGCACATCTCTGAGTCTGTTCTTGAGAGATTATTGTTTGCCCAACAGTTCCAAACCATTAAAGGGCAATTTTTAGCACCCAATGTGGGGCTCTAACCCACTACCCTGAGATGAAGTGTCTCATGCGCTACCGACTGAGCTATCCGGGCTTATTTCACCTTTTACAGAGCTTCAATTTTGAACTATAAGCAGATGCTACAGGTACCTAATAGCAGATATATGTTTCCCTGGAACACAGGTTAAAGTGGTTATGAAGAATAGAGACAGTGAAACGCGGTCTGTTTCTACGAGTCTTCACTCAGTTATGAGAAGAACCAGCAGCGCATGCGCACTAGACTACCTAGACGACTATCAGAAGGCAAAACAGGTGAATACCATGGTCTTGCACTGCCACGGGAGTCGCACAAATGTAAATCCCGCCCACTACATTTGATTGGGTAAAGTGCGGCCTGCTTCCTGATCTGTAGGCACGCCCACTTGAAGCCAATGTGCATGGATTCTCAAGTCGGCTCCCGACAGATTCAAGTGCAGCTCAGAATCTGTATTTGAGATATTATAGTTTGCCCAACCTTGAAAAGCAAGCACTGATTTACATTGTTATCGTTTTCTACTCAAGACATTTTTATTTTATAAATCTCTTGTGATTATTTAAGACAGGAATGAATTTTTGCATGACAAGAGGTTTATCAAAGGAAAATGTAGTGAGTAGAAAACTATAACAATGTAAATCAGCACTTGTGCTTTGAGGTACTGCTGGGATTTGAACCCAGGATCTCCTGTTTACAAGACAGGCACTTTCACCAGCTAAGCCACAGTACCTGTAAAAGCCCGATGTTACAGATAGAAGATGATATGCTCTGATAAAGTAAATTAATCGTTGTTTGCCCAATTTGGGAACCCATCGTTTTCACTTGTGCTTTTGGCTCTGGGGGGGGAATTAACTAGAAACATGCTCACTGGAAACCGGGGTTTGGACATGCCTTCAGCCCTCCACTTCCGGTGGTGCGATGTTTTCATTCCCACTAACAATATTTCTCCTCGGAACACTAACACAATTTCTCCCAAAGAACATGGATAGTTTTGGATTTGAACCCAGAATCTCCTGTTTACAAGACAGGCACTTCCACCAGCTAAGCCACGGAACCTGTAAAAGCCTGATGTTAAAGATAGAAGATGCTCTGATCAAGTAAATTAACCCACTACATTTGATTGGGTAAAGCACGGCCTGCTTCCTGATCTGAAGGCACACCCACTTGTAGACAATGTCCATGGGTTCTCAAGGTGGCTCCCAACAAATTCAAGAACAACTATTACTCTATTCTTGAGAGATTATTGATTGCCCAACAGTTCCGCACCATGAAATGGCAATTTCTTAGGCACAATGTGGGGCTCGAACCGACAACCCTGAGATTGAGAGTCTCACTCTCTACCAACTGAGCTATCCAGGCTTATTTCACCTTGTACAGAGCTTCATTCTTGAACTAGAAGCAGATGCTACAGGAGGTACCAGGATGTGGCACCTAATAGCAGATGTATGTTTACCTGGAAAACAGGTTAAAGTGGTTATGAAGAATAGAGACAGTGAAACGTGGTCTGTTTCCACCGAGTCTTCTCTCAGTTATGAGAAGAACCAGCAGCACATGCGCACTATCTCAGAAGGCAAAACAGGTTAATACCATGGTCTTGCACTGCCACCTATTGACCAAAGTTATTATTGATTTTGGTGAAAACATATAAATGACACAACCTGAGTTTGAAAGGTAAATTAAAATAAAAGCACTCCTCAAAACACTGTGACAAATAAAACAATCACACTAATGTGATCAAACTTTAGTGGGCATCACACATATCCTAAAATCCTTAGATTTTAGGATATGCTTATGGTCCAAAATTGAAGCGCTGTAAAAGGAGAAGTAGGCCCGGTTAACTCAGTAGAGCATGACACTCTTAATCTCAGGGTCGTCGGTCCGAGCCCCACATTGGGCGCAAAGAATTGCCATTTAATGGTACGGGAGTGTTGGGCAAACTATGATACACCTTTATCATTTCAATCAGTAGATGAGGTACTCTTCACCTACACAAAAATGTGGCACTCATTCTGGAGTCTACAAAGTGCAGAAAATGTGTGATGCACTGCCCTCGACAGGTTGAGCATGTCCAATAGATTGTGCTGTTGTCTAACAGTATGGAAAGAGATCTCTGTTCTTGTTTCCATATGTAAGATATAGCATGGAAGTTGTATTAGTTTAGAACTGTAACGATTCATTTACTTGATCAGAGTATGTCATCTTCTAACTTTAACATCAGGCTTTTAAGCAGGTACCGTAGCTTAGCTGGTGAAAGCGCCGGTTTCGTAAACAGGAGATCCTGGGTCGAATCCCAGCGGTACCTTGAAAAGCAAGCAAGATTTACATTGTTATGGTTTTCTACTCACTACATTTTCATTTTATAAACCTCTTGTCATGCAAAAATTCAATCGCCTCTCTTTAATAATCACAAGAGGTTTATAAAATAAAAATGTAAACCATGCTTGCCTTTCAAGGTACCGTTGGGAGGTACCCCTTCAAGGTACCCCTCTCTGCTTCACCAACAAAAAAATATGGCACTCAAAATGTGTGATGAGAGGAAAATTAATAATGTGGTCTTCTAGACACAAAAAATTACAACAGAAACAGGTGTCTGACTTAAAAAACAAACTGGAAAATTTGGAACAAGAACATGTGGACTCAAACGACCCCCATATATTAGAACAAATAAATGCAACAAAACAAAAACTAAATAAGATACTAGATAAACAAGTAGAAATCAAACTTAAATACGTAAAACAAAGGTACTATGAAAATGGGCCTAAAGCAAAAAAAATGCTGGCATGGAAACTACAGAAAGAACAGACTGAAAGATCCATTTTTAAAATCAAAGACCCAGATACCAACGGGTTGAGTTACACTACAGAGGAAATACAGCATTCATTCGAAAAATATTATAAGAAATTATATACACAGCCTGAAGCAGCACCACCTACCCTTGTACAACATTTTTTGGAATCCCTGGACTTACCATCAATAGGTATAGAACAAAATAAGGGGTTAACTCAGGACATAACAACAACAGAAATCAATGATGCTATATCCAGACTGAAGACCAATAAAATGCCAGGGGGAGACGGTTTTCCGGCCGAATGGTATAAATCATTTAGAGACTCACTGACACCTATGCTTGAAAAATGTTTTAACTATGTCCTTCAGGGCGGGGAGACACCTGTGTCTTGGAGACAAGCTATAATATCTGTGATTCCAAAGGTGGGCAAAGACAGGACAGAATGCAGTTCTTATAGACCTATTTCTGTACTGAACATAGACTACAGACTGTTCGCCTCAATAATGGCAAAACGGCTTGAAAACATACTCCCAGACCTAATTGACACGGACCAAACCGGTTTTATAAAAAATAGGCAAACACAGGACAATGTCAGACGTGCCTTGTTTTTGATAGAAGGCATGAGCAAAAGTAATGAAAAGTTCTTAGCTATTAGCTTAGATGCGGAAAAAGCTTTTGATTCTTGTCGCTGGGAATTCTTATACATGATACTTCAACGCCTTGGTTTTGACGAAAAAATTATAAATTGCCTAAAAACTTTATACTACCAGCCAACTGCCAGAGTTAAAATAAACGGCAGTCTATCAGGAGTAATCAACCTGGAACGGGGATGCCGTCAAGGTTGTAACTTAAGCCCCGCCCTCTTTGCGCTATTTATAGAAGCACTAGCTCAGACAATAAGAGAAGATGACTCCATATCGGGGGTCTCACTTAACGGTAAAGAACACAAGATATGCCTTTACGCGGACGACGTGTTGGTCACACTTTCCGATCCTGATACCAGTCTACCAAAACTCATGACCTGTCTTGAAGAATATGGTTCATACTCTGGATACAAACTAAATGTAAACAAAACTCAAACCCTTTCCTTTAATTACTCACCCCACGAGAATATACGTAAAAAATATAACTTCAAATGGAACTCAGATGTTGTTAAATATTTGGGCATTAATATACCAAAAGATCTAGTCAACATTTATAAAGAAAACTATGACTCAATCACAAAAGAAATACAAAAGGATTTGGACAGATGGGTACCGGTGATATTTGGTATGTATGACCGAATAGAGACCATAAAAATGAACATTTTGCCACGATTGTTATTCCTATTTCAATCTCTACCTGTAGAAATCCCAAAGAAACAATTTGATAACTGGAATCGGATGATCTCCAGGTTCATTTGGAGAGGTCGGAAACCTAGGGTACGTTTCAAAACTTTACAACTACCGAAGGATAAGGGAGGCATGTCACTTCCTTGCCTGGAAGATTATTATAAAGCGGCACAACTAAGATACCTAGTCTGTTGGTGCAATAATGAATATGATGCAAGATGGAAAGACATAGAATTGGACCAACTGAATATCCCTCTCCAGGCCATACTGGGTGATAAAACTCTCATGAAGCAGCACACAAAAGAAATAAGCAATTGGACAAAGGTTCCCCTAAATATCTGGTTCAAAGAATGCAAAGTCCAAAAAATAGAAAGAGAGGCACGTTTATTAAAATGGGTGGCGTATGATAAAGACTTTACACCAGCACGGCTGGATTCTAGGTTTAAACGTTGGAATCGGTATGGTATTACAGCATACTGTCTGATCTCATCCAGTACAGGCTTGGAAAGCTTCCAATATCTCATTGATAACCACAACCTAGAAAAACAGGACTTCTACAGATATTTGCAGTTAAGGCATCATTTTGACAAAAACATAATGGCTGTGGGAAACAAAACAGACCTCATCAATATTTTCATTGATGCCTACAAAGGCAACACCACCAAAAAACTGGTATCAAGAATATATTCAGGTATACAGACAGCTAGGAACCACTCCACTTCCTATGTTAAACTTAAATGGGAAAAAGAAGCAGGCATAACCTTAACAGAGGAGGAATGGCTGAATATATGTGATATGATAACCACCACCACTAGTTCCGGCCTTTGGAGGGAGTTCTCATGGAAGACCATGATTAGGTTCTTTATTACCCCAAGGAGAAAATACTTACAAAATGGTACACCAGAATCGGGGAATTGTTGGAGAGACTGCAATAATACAATGGCTGACCACTTCCATATATTCTGGGACTGTCCAGTAACCCAAAACTACTGGCTTGAGATTGTATCAGATATTAACGCAATAATGGGTTCTGAGCTTGAATGTACTTTTACCAAAATTTACCTGAGTAACATACCACCCGAATTTAGCACCGCAGACAAGTACCTTCTCAAAATATTATTGGTGGCCAGTAAGAAGGCTATAACCAGGAGGTGGCTCGACAAAAACCCACCAACAAAGGGGGAGTGGATAGCCATTGTACAGAACATATACGAAATGGAGAAACTCACATATTCTGTAAGACTCCGTATGGATACTTTTTGTAATACTGGTTAAAATGGATATTACATATGAAAATAGTTCTGTGAAAGACCTGTAAAGAAGTGTTTTTTTTTTGAATGTATATCTGTATGTATGTACAAGTATGTGAATCTGTACTATGCGTGGGGATACCTTGCTTGATTTAATACCTCTATGTTATATACTTTTTATTTTTGTACACTTTACTGCTTGTTTTTTATTTCTATGTATATCTCTCAACGAAAGGACTGAAGTTGCTTCAAATAAGGATCCCTCTCATTTCATCTGGACTGAATAGCCCTTAACATGAGAATGTTAACTTTGCCAGAAATGTACTAATTTAACTTAATGTATATGTGATGCCCAACATGACCTAACCTGCCCTAAGAAAAATAAAATAAAAAGAAAGTTAAAAAAAAAAAAAAAAAAAAAAAAAATATGGCACTCATTCTGGAGTCTACAAAGTGCAGAAAATGTGCGATGCACTGCCCTCTACAGGTTGAGCATGTCCAATAGATTGTGCTGTTGTCTAACAGTATGGAAAGACATCTCTGTTCTTGTTTCCATATGTAAGATATAGCATGAACGTTGTATTAGTTTAGAACTTTAATGATTCATTTACTTGATCAGAGCATCTCATCTTGTATCTTTAACATTAGGCATTTAAGCAGGTACCGTAGCTTAGCTGGTGAAAGCGCCTGTTTCGTAAACAGGAGATCCTGGGTTCAAATCCCAGCGGTACCTCGAAAAGCAAGTCTAATTTACATTGTTATGGTTTTCTACTCACTACATTTTCATTTTATAAACCTCTTGTCATGCAAAAATTCAATCGCCTGTCTTAAATAATCACAAGAGGTTTATAAAATAGAAATGTAAATCACGCTTGCTTTTCAAGGTACCGCTGGGATTTGAACCCAGGATCTCCTGTTTACGAAACAGGCGCTTTGACCAGCTAAGCTACGGTACCTGCTTAAATGGCTAATGTTACAGTTAGAAGATCACATATTCTGATCAAGTAAATGAATTGTTAAAGTTCTAAACTAATAAAACTTTCAAGCTATATCTTACATATGGAAACAAGAACAGAGATATCTTTCCATACTGTTAGACAACAGCACAATCTATTGGACATGCTCAACCTGTAGAGGGTAGTGCATCACACATTTTCTGCACTTTGTAGACTCCAGAATGAGTGCCACATTTTTGTGTAGGTGAAGAGTACCTCATCTACTGATTGAAATGATAGAGGTGTATCATAGTTTGCCAAACACTCACATACGATTAAATGGCAATTCTTTGCGCCCAATGTGGGGCTCGAACCCACGACCCTGAAATTAAGAGTCTCATGCTCTACCGACTGAGCTAACCAGGCTTATTTCACCTTTTACAGAGCTTAATTTTTCGACCATAAGCATATCCTAAAATCTTAGGATACATGATATGTTTTCACCAAAACCAATAGTAACTTTGGTCAATAGGTGGCAGTGCAAGACCATGGTATTAACCTGTTTTGCCTTCTGAGCTAGTCCTCTAGGTAGTCTAGTGCGCATGTGCTGCTGGTTCTTCTCACAACTGAGAGAAGACTCGGTGGAAACAGACCACGTTTCACTGTCTCTATTCTTCATAACCACTTTAACCTGTTTTCCAGGTAAACATATATCTGCTACTAGGTGCCACATCCTGGTACCTGTAACATCTGCTTATAGTCCAAAAATGAAGCTCTGTTGGAGGTGAAAATGAGCCCGGTTAGCTCAGTCGGTAGAGCATGAGACTCTTAATCTCAGGGTCGTGGGTTCGAGCCCCACATTGGGCGCAAATAATTGCTATTTAATGGTATGGGAGTGTTGGGCAAACTATAATCTCTCAAGAACAGATTCATAGCTGCGCTTGAATCTGTCAGTGGCTGGGAATCTTTGAACATAGGATACAAGTGGGCGTGCCTTCAGATCAGGAAGCAGGCCGTGCTTTACCCAATCAAATGTAGTGGGAGGGATTTACATGTGTTGCGGCTCGCTTCCCCCTGGAAATAAACTGAAACTCATTTAACAATAGTGTTTAGAACTTTAACGATTCATTTACTTGATCAGAGGATATGATCTTCTATCACATCAGGCTTCTGAAGGTACCGTGGCTTAGCTGGTGAAAGTGCCTGTCTTGTAAACAGGAGATCCTGGGTTCAAATCCCAGCAGTACCTCAAAAAGCAAGCACTGATATACATTGTTATGGTTTTCTACTCACTACATTTTTATTTTATAAACTTCTTGTGATTACTTAAGACAAGATAGAAGATGAGATGCTCTGATCAAGTAAATGAATCGTTAAAGTTCTAAACTAGTACCTCATCTACAGATTGAAATGATAGAGGTGTATCATAGTTTGCCCAACACTCACATAGCATTAAATGGCAATTCTTTGCGCCCAATGTGGGGCTCGAACCCACGACCCTGAGATTAAGAGTCTCATGCTCTACCGACTGAGCTAACCGGGCTCATTTTCACCTTCAACAGAGCTTGTTTTTTGGACTATAAGCATATCCTAAGATCTAAGGATACATGATATGTTTTCACCAAAATCAATAGTAACTTTGGTCAATAGGTGGCAGTGCAAGACCATGGTATTAACCTGTTTTGCCTTCTGAGCTAGTCCTCTAGGTAGTCTAGTGCGCATGTGCTGTTGGTTCTTCTCACAACTGAGAGAAGACTCGGTGGAAACAGACCACATTTCACTGTCTCTATTCTTCATAACCACTTTAACCTGTTTTCCAGGTAAACATATATCTGCTACTAGGTGCCACATCCTGGTACCTGTAACATCTGCTTATAGTCCAAAAATGAAGCTCTGTTGGAGGTGAAAATGAGCCCGGTTAGCTCAGTCGGTAGAGCATGAGACTCTTAATCTCAGGGTCGTGGGTTCGAGCCCCACATTGGGCGCAAATAATTGCTATTTAATGGTATGGGAGTGTTGGGCAAACTATAATCTCTCAAGAACAGATTCATAGCTGCTCTTGAATCTGTCGGTAGCTGAGAACCTTTGCACATTGGATACAAGTGGGCGTGCCTTCAGATCAGGAAGCAGGCCGTGCTTTACCCAATCAAATGTAGTGGGAGGGATTTACATGTGTTGCGGCTCGCTTCCCACTGGAAATGAACCGAAACTCATTTAACAATAGTGTTTAGAACTTTAACGATTCATTTACTTGATCAGAGCATCTCATGTTCTATCTGTAACATCAGGCTTCTGCAGGTACCGTGGCTTAGCTGGTGAAAGCGCCTGTCTTGTAAACAGGTGATCCTGGGTTCAAATCCTAGCAGTACCTCATAAAGCAAGCACTGATATACATTGTTATGGTTTTCTACTCACTACATTTTTATTTTATAAACCTCTTGTGATTATTTAAGACAAGATAGAAGATGAGATGCTCTGATCAAGTAAATGAATTGTTAAAGTTCTAAACTAGTACCTCATCTACAGATTGAAATGATAGAGGTGTATCATAGTTTGCCCAACACTCACATAGCATTAAATGGCAATTCTTTGCGCCCAATGTGGGGCTCGAACCCACGACCCTGAGATTAAGAGTCTCATGCTCTACCGACTGAGCTAACCGGGCTTATTTCACCTTTTAGAGAGCTTAATTTTTTCGGGTAGGTATTTGGGGCGTGCGTGGGGTGGGTATTTGGGGCGTGCGTGGGGTGGGTATTTGGGGCGTGCGTGGGGTGGGTATTTGGGGCGTGCGTGGGGTGGGTATTTGGGGCGTGGGGTGGGTATTTGGGGCGTGCGTGGGGTGGGTATTTGGGGCGTGCGTGGGGTGGGTATTTGGGGCGTGCGTGGGGTGGGTATTTGGGGCGTGCGTGGGGTGGGTATTTGGGGCGTGCGTGGGGTGGGTATTTGGGGCGTGCGTGGGGTGGGTATTTGGGGCGTGGGGTGGGTATTTGGGGCGTGCGTGGGGTGGGTATTTGGGGCGTGCGTGGGGTGGGTATTTGGGGCGTGCGTGGGGTGGGTATTTGGGGCGTGCGTGGGGTGGGTATTTGGGGCGTGCGTGGGGTGGGTATTTGGGGCGTGCGTGGGGTGGGTATTTGGGGCGTGCGTGGGGTGGGTATTTGGGGCGTGCGTGGGGTGGGTATTTGGGGCGTGGGGTGGGTATTTGGGGCGTGCGTGGGGTGGGTATTTGGGGCGTGCGTGGGGTGGGTATTTGGGGCGTGCGTGGGGTGGGTATTTGGGGCGTGGGGTGGGTATTTGGGGCGTGCGTGGGGTGGGTATTTGGGGCGTGCGTGGGGTGGGTATTTGGGGCGTGCGTGGGGTGGGTATTTGGGGCGTGCGTGGGGTGGGTATTTGGGGCGTGGGGTGGGTATTTGGGGCGTGCGTGGGGTGGGTATTTGGGGCGTGCGTGGGGTGGGTATTTGGGGCGTGCGTGGGGTGGGTATTTGGGGCGTGCGTGGGGTGGGTATTTGGGGCGTGCGTGGGGTGGGTATTTGGGGCGTGCGTGGGGTGGGTATTTGGGGCGTGCGTGGGGTGGGTATTTGGGGCGTGGGGTGGGTATTTGGGGCGTGCGTGGGGTGGGTATTTGGGGCGTGCGTGGGGTGGGTATTTGGGGCGTGCGTGGGGTGGGTATTTGGGGCGTGCGTGGGGTGGGTATTTGGGGCGTGGGGTGGGTATTTGGGGCGTGCGTGGGGTGGGTATTTGGGGCGTGCGTGGGGTGGGTATTTGGGGCGTGCGTGGGGTGGGTATTTGGGGCGTGCGTGGGGTGGGTATTTGGGGCGTGCGTGGGGTGGGTATTTGGGGCTTGGGGTGGGTATTTGGGGCGTGCGTGGGGTGGGTATTTGGGGCGTGCGTGGGGTGGGTATTTGGGGCGTGCGTGGGGTGGGTATTTGGGGCGTGCGTGGGGTGGGTATTTGGGGCGTGCGTGGGGTGGGTATTTGGGGCGTGCGTGGGGTGGGTATTTGGGGCGTGCGTGGGGTGGGTATTTGGGGCGTGCGTGGGGTGGGTATTTGGGGCGTGCGTGGGGTGGGTATTTGGGGCGTGGGGTGGGTATTTGGGGCGTGCGTGGGGTGGGTATTTGGGGCGTGCGTGGGGTGGGTATTTGGGGCGTGCGTGGGGTGGGTATTTGGGGCGTGCGTGGGGTGGGTATTTGGGGCGTGGGGTGGGTATTTGGGGCGTGCGTGGGGTGGGTATTTGGGGCGTGCGTGGGGTGGGTATTTGGGGCGTGCGTGGGGTGGGTATTTGGGGCGTGGGGTGGGTATTTGGGGCGTGCGTGGGGTGGGTATTTGGGGCGTGCGTGGGGTGGGTATTTGGGGCGTGCGTGGGGTGGGTATTTGGGGCGTGCGTGGGGTGGGTATTTGGGGCTTGGGGTGGGTATTTGGGGCGTGCGTGGGGTGGGTATTTGGGGCGTGCGTGGGGTGGGTATTTGGGGCGTGCGTGGGGTGGGTATTTGGGGCGTGCGTGGGGTGGGTATTTGGGGCGTGGGGTGGGTATTTGGGGCGTGCGTGGGGTGGGTATTTGGGGCGTGCGTGGGGTGGGTATTTGGGGCGTGCGTGGGGTGGGTATTTGGGGCGTGCGTGGGGTGGGTATTTGGGGCGTGCGTGGGGTGGGTATTTGGGGCGTGGGGTGGGTATTTGGGGCGTGCGTGGGGTGGGTATTTGGGGCGTGCGTGGGGTGGGTATTTGGGGCGTGCGTGGGGTGGGTATTTGGGGCGTGCGTGGGGTGGGTATTTGGGGCGTGCGTGGGGTGGGTATTTGGGGCGTGCGTGGGGTGGGTATTTGGGGCGTGGGGTGGGTATTTGGGGCGTGCGTGGGGTGGGTATTTGGGGCGTGCGTGGGGTGGGTATTTGGGGCATGCGTGGGGTGGGTATTTGGGGCGTGCGTGGGGTGGGTATTTGGGGCGTGCGTGGGGTGGGTATTTGGGGCGTGGGGTGGGTATTTGGGGCGTGCGTGGGGTGGGTATTTGGGGCGTGCGTGGGGTGGGTATTTGGGGCGTGCGTGGGGTGGGTATTTGGGGAAGCTGGTGAAAGTGCCTGTCTTGTAAACAGGAGATCCTGGGTTCAAATCCCAGCAGTACCTCAAAAAGCAAGCACTGATATACATTGTTATGGTTTTCTACTCACTACATTTTTATTTTATAAACTTCTTGTGATTACTTAAGACAAGATAGAAGATGAGATGCTCTGATCAAGTAAATGAATCGTTAAAGTTCTAAACTAGTACCTCATCTACAGATTGAAATGATAGAGGTGTATCATAGTTTGCCCAACACTCACATAGCATTAAATGGCAATTCTTTGCGCCCAATGTGGGGCTCGAACCCACGACCCTGAGATTAAGAGTCTCATGCTCTACCGACTGAGCTAACCGGGCTCATTTTCACCTTCAACAGAGCTTCATTTTTGGACTATAAGCATATCCTAAGATCTAAGGATACATGATATGTTTTCACCAAAATCAATAGTAACTTTGGTCAATAGGTGGCAGTGCAAGACCATGGTATTAACCTGTTTTGCACACGCACGCCCCCTATTTGGGGCGTGCGTGGGGTGGGTATTTGGGGCGTGCGTGGGGTGGGTATTTGGGGCGTGCGTGGGGTGGGTATTTGGGGCGTGGGGTGGGTATTTGGGGCGTGCGTGGGGTGGGTATTTGGGGCGTGCGTGGGGTGGGTATTTGGGGCGTGCGTGGGGTGGGTATTTGGGGCGTGCGTGGGGTGGGTATTTGGGGCGTGGGGTGGGTATTTGGGGCGTGCGTGGGGTGGGTATTTGGGGCGTGCGTGGGGTGGGTATTTGGGGCGTGCGTGGGGTGGGTATTTGGGGCGTGGGGTGGGTATTTGGGGCGTGCGTGGGGTGGGTATTTGGGGCGTGCGTGGGGTGGGTATTTGGGGCGTGCGTGGGGTGGGTATTTGGGGCGTGCGTGGGGTGGGTATTTGGGGCTTGGGGTGGGTATTTGGGGCGTGCGTGGGGTGGGTATTTGGGGCGTGCGTGGGGTGGGTATTTGGGGCGTGCGTGGGGTGGGTATTTGGGGCGTGCGTGGGGTGGGTATTTGGGGCGTGGGGTGGGTATTTGGGGCGTGCGTGGGGTGGGTATTTGGGGCGTGCGTGGGGTGGGTATTTGGGGCGTGCGTGGGGTGGGTATTTGGGGCGTGCGTGGGGTGGGTATTTGGGGCGTGCGTGGGGTGGGTATTTGGGGCGTGCGTGGGGTGGGTATTTGGGGCGTGCGTGGGGTGGGTATTTGGGGCGTGGGGTGGGTATTTGGGGCGTGCGTGGGGTGGGTATTTGGGGCGTGCGTGGGGTGGGTATTTGGGGCGTGCGTGGGGTGGGTATTTGGGGCGTGCGTGGGGTGGGTATTTGGGGCGTGCGTGGGGTGGGTATTTGGGGCGTGCGTGGGGTGGGTATTTGGGGCGTGCGTGGGGTGGGTATTTGGGGCGTGGGGTGGGTATTTGGGGCGTGCGTGGGGTGGGTATTTGGGGCGTGCGTGGGGTGGGTATTTGGGGCGTGCGTGGGGTGGGTATTTGGGGCGTGCGTGGGGTGGGTATTTGGGGCGTGGGGTGGGTATTTGGGGCGTGCGTGGGGTGGGTATTTGGGGCGTGCGTGGGGTGGGTATTTGGGGCGTGCGTGGGGTGGGTATTTGGGGCGTGCGTGGGGTGGGTATTTGGGGCGTGCGTGGGGTGGGTATTTGGGGCTTGGGGTGGGTATTTGGGGCGTGCGTGGGGTGGGTATTTGGGGCGTGCGTGGGGTGGGTATTTGGGGCGTGCGTGGGGTGGGTATTTGGGGCGTGCGTGGGGTGGGTATTTGGGGCGTGCGTGGGGTGGGTATTTGGGGCGTGCGTGGGGTGGGTATTTGGGGCGTGCGTGGGGTGGGTATTTGGGGCGTGCGTGGGGTGGGTATTTGGGGCGTGCGTGGGGTGGGTATTTGGGGCGTGGGGTGGGTATTTGGGGCGTGCGTGGGGTGGGTATTTGGGGCGTGCGTGGGGTGGGTATTTGGGGCGTGCGTGGGGTGGGTATTTGGGGCGTGCGTGGGGTGGGTATTTGGGGCGTGGGGTGGGTATTTGGGGCGTGCGTGGGGTGGGTATTTGGGGCGTGCGTGGGGTGGGTATTTGGGGCGTGCGTGGGGTGGGTATTTGGGGCGTGGGGTGGGTATTTGGGGCGTGCGTGGGGTGGGTATTTGGGGCGTGCGTGGGGTGGGTATTTGGGGCGTGCGTGGGGTGGGTATTTGGGGCGTGCGTGGGGTGGGTATTTGGGGCTTGGGGTGGGTATTTGGGGCGTGCGTGGGGTGGGTATTTGGGGCGTGCGTGGGGTGGGTATTTGGGGCGTGCGTGGGGTGGGTATTTGGGGCGTGCGTGGGGTGGGTATTTGGGGCGTGGGGTGGGTATTTGGGGCGTGCGTGGGGTGGGTATTTGGGGCGTGCGTGGGGTGGGTATTTGGGGCGTGCGTGGGGTGGGTATTTGGGGCGTGCGTGGGGTGGGTATTTGGGGCGTGCGTGGGGTGGGTATTTGGGGCGTGGGGTGGGTATTTGGGGCGTGCGTGGGGTGGGTATTTGGGGCGTGCGTGGGGTGGGTATTTGGGGCGTGCGTGGGGTGGGTATTTGGGGCGTGCGTGGGGTGGGTATTTGGGGCGTGCGTGGGGTGGGTATTTGGGGCGTGCGTGGGGTGGGTATTTGGGGCGTGGGGTGGGTATTTGGGGCGTGCGTGGGGTGGGTATTTGGGGCGTGCGTGGGGTGGGTATTTGGGGCATGCGTGGGGTGGGTATTTGGGGCGTGCGTGGGGTGGGTATTTGGGGCGTGCGTGGGGTGGGTATTTGGGGCGTGGGGTGGGTATTTGGGGCGTGCGTGGGGTGGGTATTTGGGGCGTGCGTGGGGTGGGTATTTGGGGCGTGCGTGGGGTGGGTATTTGGGGAAGCTGGTGAAAGTGCCTGTCTTGTAAACAGGAGATCCTGGGTTCAAATCCCAGCAGTACCTCAAAAAGCAAGCACTGATATACATTGTTATGGTTTTCTACTCACTACATTTTTATTTTATAAACTTCTTGTGATTACTTAAGACAAGATAGAAGATGAGATGCTCTGATCAAGTAAATGAATCGTTAAAGTTCTAAACTAGTACCTCATCTACAGATTGAAATGATAGAGGTGTATCATAGTTTGCCCAACACTCACATAGCATTAAATGGCAATTCTTTGCGCCCAATGTGGGGCTCGAACCCACGACCCTGAGATTAAGAGTCTCATGCTCTACCGACTGAGCTAACCGGGCTCATTTTCACCTTCAACAGAGCTTCATTTTTGGACTATAAGCATATCCTAAGATCTAAGGATACATGATATGTTTTCACCAAAATCAATAGTAACTTTGGTCAATAGGTGGCAGTGCAAGACCATGGTATTAACCTGTTTTGCACACGCACGCCCCCTATTTGGGGCGTGCGTGGGGTGGGTATTTGGGGCGTGCGTGGGGTGGGTATTTGGGGCGTGCGTGGGGTGGGTATTTGGGGCGTGGGGTGGGTATTTGGGGCGTGCGTGGGGTGGGTATTTGGGGCGTGCGTGGGGTGGGTATTTGGGGCGTGCGTGGGGTGGGTATTTGGGGCGTGCGTGGGGTGGGTATTTGGGGCGTGGGGTGGGTATTTGGGGCGTGCGTGGGGTGGGTATTTGGGGCGTGCGTGGGGTGGGTATTTGGGGCGTGCGTGGGGTGGGTATTTGGGGCGTGGGGTGGGTATTTGGGGCGTGCGTGGGGTGGGTATTTGGGGCGTGCGTGGGGTGGGTATTTGGGGCGTGCGTGGGGTGGGTATTTGGGGCGTGCGTGGGGTGGGTATTTGGGGCTTGGGGTGGGTATTTGGGGCGTGCGTGGGGTGGGTATTTGGGGCGTGCGTGGGGTGGGTATTTGGGGCGTGCGTGGGGTGGGTATTTGGGGCGTGCGTGGGGTGGGTATTTGGGGCGTGGGGTGGGTATTTGGGGCGTGCGTGGGGTGGGTATTTGGGGCGTGCGTGGGGTGGGTATTTGGGGCGTGCGTGGGGTGGGTATTTGGGGCGTGCGTGGGGTGGGTATTTGGGGCGTGCGTGGGGTGGGTATTTGGGGCGTGGGGTGGGTATTTGGGGCGTGCGTGGGGTGGGTATTTGGGGCGTGCGTGGGGTGGGTATTTGGGGCGTGCGTGGGGTGGGTATTTGGGGCGTGCGTGGGGTGGGTATTTGGGGCGTGCGTGGGGTGGGTATTTGGGGCGTGCGTGGGGTGGGTATTTGGGGCGTGGGGTGGGTATTTGGGGCGTGCGTGGGGTGGGTATTTGGGGCGTGCGTGGGGTGGGTATTTGGGGCATGCGTGGGGTGGGTATTTGGGGCGTGCGTGGGGTGGGTATTTGGGGCGTGCGTGGGGTGGGTATTTGGGGCGTGGGGTGGGTATTTGGGGCGTGCGTGGGGTGGGTATTTGGGGCGTGCGTGGGGTGGGTATTTGGGGCGTGCGTGGGGTGGGTATTTGGGGCGTGCGTGGGGTGGGTATTTGGGGCGTGCGTGGGGTGGGTATTTGGGGCGTGGGGTGGGTATTTGGGGCGTGCGTGGGGTGGGTATTTGGGGCGTGCGTGGGGTGGGTATTTGGGGCGTGCGTGGGGTGGGTATTTGGGGCGTGCGTGGGGTGGGTATTTGGGGCGTGGGGTGGGTATTTGGGGCGTGCGTGGGGTGGGTATTTGGGGCGTGCGTGGGGTGGGTATTTGGGGCGTGGGGTGGGTATTTGGGGCGTGCGTGGGGTGGGTATTTGGGGCGTGCGTGGGGTGGGTATTTGGGGCGTGGGGTGGGTATTTGGGGCGTGCGTGGGGTGGGTATTTGGGGCGTGCGTGGGGTGGGTATTTGGGAAGTGCGTGGGGTGGGTATTTGGGGCGTGCGTGGGGTGGGTATTTGGGGCGTGCGTGGGGTGGGTATTTGGGGCGTGCGTGGGGTGGGTATTTGGGGCGTGCGTGGGGTGGGTATTTGGGGCGTGCGTGGGGTGGGTATTTGGGGCGTGGGGTGGGTATTTGGGGCGTGCGTGGGGTGGGTATTTGGGGCGTGCGTGGGGTGGGTATTTGGGGCGTGCGTGGGGTGGGTATTTGGGGCGTGCGTGGGGTGGGTATTTGGGGCGTGCGTGGGGTGGGTATTTGGGGCGTGCGTGGGGTGGGTATTTGGGGCGTGGGGTGGGTATTTGGGGCGTGCGTGGGGTGGGTATTTGGGGCGTGCGTGGGGTGGGTATTTGGGGCGTGCGTGGGGTGGGTATTTGGGGCGTGCGTGGGGTGGGTATTTGGGGCGTGGGGTGGGTATTTGGGGCGTGCGTGGGGTGGGTATTTGGGGCGTGCGTGGGGTGGGTATTTGGGGCGTGCGTGGGGTGGGTATTTGGGGCGTGCGTGGGGTGGGTATTTGGGGCGTGCGTGGGGTGGGTATTTGGGGCGTGGGGTGGGTATTTGGGGCGTGCGTGGGGTGGGTATTTGGGGCGTGCGTGGGGTGGGTATTTGGGGCGTGCGTGGGGTGGGTATTTGGGGCGTGGGGTGGGTATTTGGGGCGTGCGTGGGGTGGGTATTTGGGGCGTGCGTGGGGTCGTATTTGGGGCGTGCGTGGGGTGGGTATTTGGGGCGTGCGTGGGGTGGGTATTTGGGGCGTGCGTGGGGTGGGTATTTGGGGCGTGCGTGGGGTGGGTATTTGGGGCGTGCGTGGGGTGGGTATTTGGGGCGTGGGGTGGGTATTTGGGGCGTGCGTGGGGTGGGTATTTGGGGCGTGCGTGGGGTGGGTATTTGGGGCGTGCGTGGGGTGGGTATTTGGGGCGTGCGTGGGGTGGGTATTTGGGGCGTGCGTGGGGTGGGTATTTGGGGCGTGCGTGGGGTGGGTATTTGGGGCGTGCGTGGGGTGGGTATTTGGGGCGTGCGTGGGGTGGGTATTTGGGGCGTGGGGTGGGTATTTGGGGCGTGCGTGGGGTGGGTATTTGGGGCGTGCGTGGGGTGGGTATTTGGGGCGTGCGTGGGGTGGGTATTTGGGGCGTGCGTGGGGTGGGTATTTGGGGCGTGGGGTGGGTATTTGGGGCGTGCGTGGGGTGGGTATTTGGGGCGTGCGTGGGGTGGGTATTTGGGGCGTGCGTGGGGTGGGTATTTGGGGCGTGGGGTGGGTATTTGGGGCGTGCGTGGGGTGGGTATTTGGGGCGTGCGTGGGGTGGGTATTTGGGGCGTGCGTGGGGTGGGTATTTGGGGCGTGCGTGGGGTGGGTATTTGGGGCGTGGGGTGGGTATTTGGGGCGTGCGTGGGGTGGGTATTTGGGGCGTGCGTGGGGTGGGTATTTGGGGCGTGCGTGGGGTGGGTATTTGGGGCGTGCGTGGGGTGGGTATTTGGGGCGTGGGGTGGGTATTTGGGGCGTGCGTGGGGTGGGTATTTGGGGCGTGCGTGGGGTGGGTATTTGGGGCGTGCGTGGGGTGGGTATTTGGGGCGTGCGTGGGGTGGGTATTTGGGGCGTGCGTGGGGTGGGTATTTGGGGCGTGCGTGGGGTGGGTATTTGGGGCGTGGGGTGGGTATTTGGGGCGTGCGTGGGGTGGGTATTTGGGGCGTGCGTGGGGTGGGTATTTGGGGCGTGCGTGGGGTGGGTATTTGGGGCGTGCGTGGGGTGGGTATTTGGGGCGTGCGTGGGGTGGGTATTTGGGGCGTGCGTGGGGTGGGTATTTGGGGCGTGGGGTGGGTATTTGGGGCGTGCGTGGGGTGGGTATTTGGGCCGTGCGTGGGGTGGGTATTTGGGGCGTGCGTGGGGTGGGTATCTGGGGCGTGCGTGGGGTGGGTATTTGGGGCGTGCGTGGGGTGGGTATTTGGGGCGTGCGTGGGGTGGGTATTTGGGGCGTGCGTGGGGTGGGTATTTGGGGCGTGCGTGGGGTGGGTATTTGGGGCGTGCGTGGGGTGGGTATTTGGGGCGTGCGTGGGGTGGGTATTTGGGGCGTGGGGTGGGTATTTGGGGCGTGCGTGGGGTGGGTATTTGGGGCATGCGTGGGGTGGGTATTTGGGGCGTGCGTGGGGTGGGTATTTGGGGCGTGCGTGGGGTGGGTATTTGGGGCGTGCGTGGGGTGGGTATTTGGGGCGTGGGGTGGGTATTTGGGGCGTGCGTGGGGTGGGTATTTGGGGCGTGCGTGGGGTGGGTATTTGGGGCGTGCGTGGGGTGGGTATTTGGGGCGTGCGTGGGGTGGGTATTTGGGGCGTGCGTGGGGTGGGTATTTGGGGCGTGCGTGGGGTGGGTATTTGGGGCGTGGGGTGGGTATTTGGGGCGTGCGTGGGGTGGGTATTTGGGGCTGCGTGGGGTGGGTATTTGGGGCGTGCGTGGGGTGGGTATTTGGGGCGTGCGTGGGGTGGGTATTTGGGGCGTGGGGTGGGTATTTGGGGCGTGCGTGGGGGGGTATTTGGGGCGTGCGTGGGGTGGGTTTTGGGGCGTGCGTGGGGTGGGTATTTGGGGGGTGCGTGGGGTGGGTATTTTGGGGCGTGCGTGGGGTGGGTATTTGGGGCGTGGGGTGGGTATTTGGGGCGTGCGGGGGGTGGGTATTTGGGGCGTGCGTGGGGTGGGTATTTGGGGCGTGCGTGGGGTGGGTATTGGGCGTGCGTGGGGTGGGTATTTGGGGCGTGCGTGGGGTGGGTATTTGGGGCGTGCGTGGGGTGGGTATTTGGGGCGTGCGTGGGTGGGTATTTGGGGCGTGCGTGGGGTGGGTATTGGGGCGTGGGGTGGGTATTTGGGGCGTGCGTGGGGTGGGTATTTGGGGCGTGCGTGGGGTGGGTATTTGGGGCGTGCGTGGGGTGGGTATTTGGGGCGTGGGGTGGGTATTTGGGGCGTGCGTGGGTGGGTATTGGGGCGTGCGTGGGGTGGGTATTTGGGGCGTGCGTGGGGTGGGTATTTGGGGCGTGCGTGGGTGGGTATTGGGGCGTGCGTGGGGTGGGTATTTGGGGCGTGCGTGGGGTGGGTATTTGGGGCGTGGGTGGGTATTTGGGGCGTGCGTGGGGTGGGTATTTGGGGGCGTGCGTGGGGTGGGTATTTGGGGCGTGCGTGGGGTGGGTATTTGGGGCGTGCGTGGGGTGGGTGGGGTGGGTATTTGGGGCGTGCGTGGGTGGGTATTTGGGGCGTGCGTGGGGTGGGTATTTGGGGCGTGCGTGGGGTGGGTATTTGGGGCGTGCGTGGGGTGGGTATTTGGGGCGTGGGGTGGGTATTTGGGGCGTGCGTGGGGTGGGTATTTGGGGCGTGCGTGGGGTGGGTATTTGGGGCGTGCGTGGGGTGGGTATTTGGGGCGTGCGTGGGGTGGGTATTTGGGGCGTGGGGTGGGTATTTGGGGCGTGCGTGGGGTGGGTATTGGGGCGTGCGTGGGGTGGGTATTTGGGGCGTGCGTGGGGTGGGTATTTGGGGCGTGCGTGGGGTGGGTATTTGGGGCATGCGTGGGGTGGGTATTTGGGGCGTGCGTGGGGTGGGTATTTGGGGCGTGCGTGGGGGTGGGTATTTGGGGCGTGCGTGGGGTGGGTATTTGGGGCGTGGGGTGGGTATTTGGGGCGTGCGTGGGGTGGGTATTTGGGGCGTGCGTGGGGTGGGTATTTGGGGCGTGCGTGGGGTGGGTATTTGGGGCGTGGGGTGGGTATTTGGGGCGTGCGTGGGGTGGGTATTTGGGGCGTGCGTGGGGTGGGTATTTGGGGGCGTGCGTGGGGTGGGTATTTGGGGCGTGCGTGGGGTGGGTATTTGGGGCTTGGGGTGGGTATTTGGGGCGTGCGTGGGGTGGTATTTGGGGCGTGCGTGGGGTGGGTATTTGGGGCGTGCGTGGGGTGGGTATTTGGGGCGTGCGTGGGGTGGGTATTTGGGCGTGGGGTGGGTATTTGGGCGTGCGTGGGGTGGGTATTTGGGGCGTGCGTGGGGTGGGTATTTGGGCGTGCGTGGGGTGGGTATTTGGGGCGTGCGTGGGGTGGGTATTTGGGGCGTGCGTGGGGTGGGTATTTGGGGCGTGGGGTGGGTATTTGGGGCGTGCGTGGGGTGGGTATTTGGGGCGTGCGTGGGTGGGTATTTGGGGCGTGCGTGGGGTGGGTATTTGGGGCGTGCGTGGGGTGGGTATTTGGGGCGTGCGTGGGGTGGGTATTTGGGCGTGCGTGGGGTGGGTATTTGGGGCGTGGGGTGGGTATTTGGGGCGTGCGTGGGGTGGGTATTTGGGGCGTGCGTGGGGTGGGTATTTGGGGCATGCGTGGGGTGGGTATTTGGGGCGTGCGTGGGGTGGGTATTTGGGGCGTGCGTGGGGTGGGTATTTGGGGCGTGGGGTGGGTATTTGGGGCGTGCGTGGGGTGGGTATTTGGGGCGTGCGTGGGGTGGGGTATTTGGGGCGTGCGTGGGGTGGGTATTTGGGGCGTGCGTGGGGTGGGTATTTGGGGCGTGCGTGGGGTGGGTATTTGGGGCGTGGGGTGGGTATTTGGGGCGTGCGTGGGGTGGGTATTTGGGGCGTGCGTGGGGTGGGTATTTGGGGCGTGCGTGGGTGGGTATTTGGGGCGTGCGTGGGGTGGGTATTTGGGGCGTGGGGTGGGTATTTGGGGCGTGCGTGGGGTGGGTATTTGGGCGTGCGTGGGGTGGGTATTTGGGGCGTGGGTGGGTATTTGGGGCGTGCGTGGGGTGGGTATTTGGGGCGTGCGTGGGGTGGGTATTTGGGGCGTGGGGTGGTATTTGGGGCGTGCGTGGGGTGGGTATTTGGGGCGTGCGTGGGGTGGGTATTTGGGGCGTGCGTGGGGTGGGTATTTGGGGCGTGCGTGGGGTGGGTATTTGGGGCGTGCGTGGGGTGGGTATTTGGGGCGTGCGTGGGTGGGTATTTGGGGCGTGCGTGGGGTGGGTATTTGGGGCGTGCGTGGGGTGGGTATTTGGGGCGTGGGGTGGGTATTTGGGGCGTGCGTGGGGTGGGTATTTGGGCGTGCGTGGGGTGGGTATTTGGGGCGTGCGTGGGGTGGGTAATTTGGGGCGTGCGTGGGGTGGGTATTTGGGGCGTGCGTGGGGTGGGTATTTGGGGCGTGCGTGGGGTGGGTATTTGGGGCGTGGGGTGGGTATTTGGGGCGTGCGTGGGTGGGTATTTGGGGCGTGCGTGGGGTGGGTATTTGGGGCGTGCGTGGGGTGGGTATTTGGGGCGTGCGTGGGGTGGGTATTTGGGGCGTGGGGTGGGTATTTGGGGCGTGCGTGGGGTGGGTATTTGGGGCGTGCGTGGGGTGGGTATTTGGGGCGTGCGTGGGGTGGGTATTTGGGGCGTGCGTGGGGTGGGTATTTGGGGCGTGCGTGGGGTGGGTATTTGGGGCGTGGGGTGGGTATTTGGGGCGTGCGTGGGGTGGGTATTTGGGGCGTGCGTGGGGTCGGTATTTGGGGCGTGCGTGGGGTGGGTATTTGGGGCGTGCGTGGGGTGGGTATTTGGGGCGTGCGTGGGGTGGGTATTTGGGGCGTGCGTGGGGTGGGTATTTGGGGCGTGCGTGGGGTGGGTATTTGGGGCGTGGGGTGGGTATTTGGGGCGTGCGTGGGGTGGGTATTTGGGGCGTGCGTGGGGTGGGTATTTGGGGCGTGCGTGGGGTGGGTATTTGGGGCGTGCGTGGGGTGGGTATTTGGGGCGTGCGTGGGGTGGGTATTTGGGGCGTGGGGTGGGTATTTGGGCGTGCGTGGGGTGGGTATTGGGGCGTGCGTGGGGTGGGGTATTTGGGGCGTGCGTGGGGTGGGTATTTGGGGCGTGCGTGGGGTGGGTATTTGGGGCGTGCGTGGGGTGGGTATTTGGGGCGTGCGTGGGGTGGGTATTTGGGGCGTGCGTGGGGTGGGCATTTGGGGCGTGCGTGGGGTGGGTATTTGGGGCGTGGGGTGGGTATTTGGGGCGTGCGTGGGTGGGGTATTTGGGGCGTGCGTGGGGTGGGTATTTGGGGCGTGCGTGGGTGTGGGTATTTGGGGCGTGCGTGGGGTGGGTATTTGGGGCGTGCGTGGGGTGGGTATTTGGGGCGTGCGTGGGGTGGGTATTTGGGGCGTGCGTGGGGTGGGTATTTGGGGCGTGCGTGGGGTGGGTATTTGGGGCGTGGGGTGGGTATTTGGGTGCGTGCGTGGGGTGGGTATTTGGGGCGTGCGTGGGGTGGGTATTTGGGGCGTGCGTGGGGTGGGTATTTGGGGCGTGCGTGGGGTGGGTATTTGGGGCGTGCGTGGGGTGGGTATTTGGGGCGTGCGTGGGGTGGGTATTTGGGGCGTGGGGTGGGTATTTGGGGCGTTGCGTGGGGTGGGTATTTGGGGCGTGCGTGGGGTGGGTATTTGGGGCGTGCGTGGGGTGGGTATTTGGGGCGTGCGTGGGGTGGGTATTTGGGGCGTGTGTGGGTATTTGGGGCGTGCGTGGGGTGGGTATTTGGGGCGTGCGTGGGGTGGGTATTTGGGGCGTGCGTGGGGTGGGTATTTGGGGCGTGCGTGGGGTGGGTATTTGGGGCGTGCGTGGGGTGGGTATTTGGGGCGTGGGGTGGGTATTTGGGGCGTGCGTGGGGTGGGTATTTGGGGCGTGCGTGGGGTCGGTATTTGGGGGCGTGCGTGGGTGGGTATTTGGGGCGTGCGTGGGGTGGGTATTTGGGGCGTGCGTGGGGTGGGTATTTGGGGCGTGCGTGGGGTGTGGTATTTGGGGCGTGCGTGGGGTGGGTATTTGGGGCGTGGGGTGGGTATTTGGGGGCGTGCGTGGGGTGGGTATTTGGGGCGTGCGTGGGGTGGGTATTTGGGGCGTGCGTGGGGTGGGTATTTGGGGCGTGCGTGGGGTGGGTATTTGGGGCGTGCGTGGGGTGGGTATTTGGGGCGTGCGTGGGGTGGGTATTTGGGGCGTGCGTGGGGTGGGTATTGGGGCGTGCGTGGGGTGGTATTTGGGGCGTGCGTGGGGTGGGTATTTGGGGCGAGCGTGGGGTGGGTATTTGGGGCGTGCGTGGGGTGGGTATTTGGGGCGTGCGTGGGGTGGGTATTTGGGGCGTGCGTGGGGTGGGCATTTGGGGCGTGCGTGGGGTGGGTATTTGGGGCGTGGGGTGGGTATTTGGGGCGTGCGTGGGGTGGGTATTTGGGGCGTGCGTGGGGTGGGTATTTGGGGCGTGCGTGGGTGGGTATTTGGGGCGTGCGTGGGGTGGGTATTTGGGGCGTGCGTGGGGTGGGGTATTTGGGGCGTGCGTGGGGTGGGTATTTGGGGCGTGCGTGGGGTGGGGTATTTGGGGCGTGCGTGGGGTGGGTATTTGGGGCGTGCGTGGGGTGGGTATTTGGGGCGTGGGGTGGGTATTTGGGGCGTGCGTGGGGTGGGTATTTGGGGCGTGCGTGGGTGGGTATTTGGGGCGTGCGTGGGGTGGGTATTTGGGGCGTGCGTGGGGTGGGTATTTGGGGTGTGCGTGGGGTGGGTATTTGGGGCGTGGGGTGGGTATTTGGGGCGTGCGTGGGGTGGGTATTTGGGGCGTGCGTGGGTGGGTATTTGGGGCGTGCGTGGGGTGGGTTTTTTGGGGCGTGCGTGGGGTGGGTATTTGGGGCGTGCGTGGGGTGGGTATTTGGGGCGTGGGTGGGATTTGGGGCGTGCGTGGGGTGGGTATTTGGGGCGTGCGTGGGGTGGGTATTTGGGGCGTGCGTGGGTGGGTATTTGGGGCGTGCGTGGGTTGGGTATTTGGGGCGTGGGGTGGGTATTTGGGGCGTGCGTGGGGTGGGTATTTGGGGCGTGCGTGGGGTGGGTATTTGGGGCGTGCGTGGGGTGGGTATTTGGGGCGTGCGTGGGGTGGGTATTTGGGGCGTGCGTGGGGTGGGTATTTGGGGCGTGGGGTGGGTATTTGGGGCGTGCGTGGGGTGGGTATTTGGGGCGTGCGTGGGGTGGGTATTTGGGGCGTGCGTGGGGTGGGTATTTGGGGCGTGCGTGGGGTGGGTATTTGGGGTGCGTGGGGTGGGTATTTGGGGCGTGCGTGGGGTGGGTATTTGGGGCGTGGGGTGGGTATTTGGGGCGTGGGTGGGTATTTGGGGCGTGCGTGGGGTGGGTATTTGGGGCGTGCGTGGGGTGGGTATTTGGGGCGTGCGTGGGGTGGGTATTTGGGCCGTGGGGTGGGTATTTGGGGCGTGCGTGGGGTGGGTATTTGGGGCGTGCGTGGGGTGGGTATTTGGGGCGTGCGTGGGGTGGGTATTTGGGGCGTGCGTGGGTGGGTATTTTGGCGTGCGTGGGGTGGGTATTTGGGGCGTGCGTGGGGTGGGTATTTGGGGCGTGCGTGGGGTGGGTATTTGGGGCGTGCGTGGGGTGGGTATTTGGGGCGTGCGTGGGGTGGGTATTTGGGGCGTGCGTGGGGTGGGTATTTGGGGCGTGCGTGGGGTGGGTATTTGGGGCGTGGGGTGGGTATTTGGGGCGTGCGTGGGGTGGGTATTTGGGGCGTGCGTGGGGTGGGTATTTGGGGCGTGCGTGGGGTGGGTATTTGGGGCGTGCGTGGGTGGGTATTTGGGGCGTGGGGTGGGTATTTGGGGCGTGCGTGGGGTGGGTATTTGGGCGTGCGTGGGGGGTATTTGGGGCGTGCGTGGGGTGGGTATTTTGGGGCGTGCGTGGGGTGGGTATTTGGGGCGTGCGTGGGGTGGGTATTTGGGGCGTGGGGTGGGTATTTGGGGCGTGCGTGGGGTGGGTATTTGGGGCGTGCGTGGGGTGGGTATTTGGGGCGTGCGTGGGGTGGGTATTTGGGGCGTGCGTGGGGTGGGTATTTGGGGCGTGCGTGGGGTGGGTATTTGGGGCGTGCGTGGGTGGGTATTTGGGGCGTGGGGTGGGTATTTGGGGCGTGCGTGGGGTGGGTATTTGGGGCGTGCGTGGGGTGGGTATTTGGGGCGTGCGTGGGGTGGGTATTTGGGGCGTGCGTGGGGTGGGTATTTGGGGCGTGGGGTGGGTATTTGGGGCGTGCGTGGGGTGGGTATTTGGGGCGTGCGTGGGGTGGGTATTTGGGGCGTGCGTGGGGTGGGTATTTGGGGCGTGGGGTGGGTATTTGGGGCGTGCGTGGGGTGGGTATTTGGGGCGTGCGTGGGGTGGGTATTTGGGGCGTGCGTGGGGTGGGTATTGGGGCGTGCGTGGGGTGGTATTTGGGGGCGTGGGGTGGGTATTTGGGGGCGTGCGTGGGGTGGGTATTTGGGGCGTGCGTGGGGTGGGTATTTGGGGCGTGCGTGGGGTGGGTATTTGGGGCTGCGTGGGGTGGGTATTTGGGGCGTGGGGTGGGTATTTGGGGCGTGCGTGGGGTGGGTATTTGGGGCGTGCGTGGGGTGGGTATTTGGGGCGTGCGTGGGGTGGGTATTTGGGGCGTGCGTGGGGTGGGTATTTGGGGCGTGCGTGGGGTGGGTATTTGGGGCGTGCGTGGGGTGGGCATTTGGGGCGTGCGTGGGTGGGTATTTGGGGCGTGGGGTGGGTATTTTGGGGCGTGCGTGGGGTGGGTATTTGGGGCGTGCGTGGGTGGGTATTTGGGGCGTGGGTGGGGTGGGTATTTGGGGCGTGCGTGGGGTGGGTATTTGGGGCGTGCGTGGGTGTGGTATTTGGGGCGTGCGTGGGGTGGGTATTTGGGGCGTGGGTGGGTATTTGGGCGTGCGTGGGGTGGGTATTTGGGCGTGCGTGGGGTGGGTATTTGGGGCGTGCGTGGGGTGGGTATTTGGGGCGGTGGCTGGGGTGGGTATTTGGGGCGTGGGTGGGTATTTGGGGCGTGCGTGGGGTGGGTATTTGGGGCGTGCGTGGAGTGGGGTATTTGGGGCGTGCGTGGGGTGGGTATTTGGGGCGGCGTGGGGTGGGTATTTGGGGCGTGCGTGGGGTGGGTATTTGGGGCGTGCGTGGGGTGGGTATTTGGGGCGTGCGTGGGGTGGGTATTTGGGGCGTGGGGTGGGTATTTGGGGCGTGCGTGGGTGGGTATTTGGGGCGTGCGTGGGGTGGGTATTTGGGGCGTGCGTGGGTGGGTATTTGGGGCGTGCGTGGGGTGGGTATTTGGGGCGTGGGGTGGGTATTTGGGGCGTAAGTGGGGTGGTATTTGGGGCGTGCGTGGGGGGGTATTTGGGGCGTGCGTGGGGTGGGTATTTGGGGCGTGGCGGGGTGGGTATTTGGGGCGTGCGTGGGGTGGGTATTTGGGGCGTGGGGTGGGTATTTGGGCGTGCGTGGGTGGGTATTTGGGGCGTGCGTGGGGTGGGTATTTGGGGCGTGCGTGGGGTGGGTATTTGGGGCGTGCGTGGGGTGGGTATTTGGGGCGTGCGTGGGGTGGGTATTTGGGGCGTGCGTGGGGTGGGTATTTGGGGCGTGCGTGGGGGCGTGGGGTGGGTATTTGGGCGTGGGGTGGGTATTTGGGGCGTGCGTGGGGTGGGTATTTGGGGGCGTGCGTGGGTGGGTATTTGGGGCGTGCGTGGGGTGGGTATTTGGGGCGTGCGTGGGGTGGGTATTTGGGGCGTGCGTGGGGTGGGTATTTGGGGCGTGCGTGGGGTGGGTATTTGGGGCGTGCGTGTGGTGGGGCTGCGTGGGGTGGGTATTTGGGGCGTGCGTGGGGTGGGTATTTGGGGCGTGGGGTGGGTATTTGGGGCGTGCGTGGGGTGGGTATTTGGGGCGGGCGTGGGGTGGGTATTTGGGGCGTGCGTGGGGTGGGTATTTGGGGCGTGCGTGGGGTGGGTATTTGGGGGCGTGGGGTGGGTATTTGGGGCGTGCGTGGGGTGGGTATTTGGGGCGTGCGTGGGGTGGGTATTTGGGGCGTGCGTGGGGTGGGTATTTGGGGCGTGGGGTGGGTATTTGGGGCGTGCGTGGGGTGGGTATTTGGGGCGTGCGTGGGTGGGTATTTGGGGCGTGCGTGGGGTGGGTATTTGGGGCGTGCGTGGGGTGGGTATTGGGGCGTGGGGTGGGTATTTGGGGCGTGCGTGGGGTGGGTATTTGGGCGTGCGTGGGGTGGGGTATTTGGGGCGTGCGTGGGGTGGGTATTTGGGGCGTGGGGTGGGTATTTGGGGCGTGCGTGGGGTGGGTATTTGGGGCGTGCGTGGGGTGGGTATTTGGGGCGTGCGTGGGGTGGGTATTGGGGCGTGCGTGGGTGGGTATTTGGGGCGTGCTGGGGTGGGTAATTTGGGGCGTGCGTGGGTGGGTATTTGGGGCGTGCGTGGGGTGGGTATTTGGGGCGTGCGTGGGGTGGGTATTTGGGGCGTGGGGTGGGTATTTGGGGCGTGCGTGGGGTGGGTATTTGGGGCGTGCGTGGGGTGGGTATTTGGGGCGTGCGTGGGGTGGGTATTTGGGGCGTGCGTGGGGTGGGTATTTGGGGCGTGGGGTGGGTATTTGGGGCGTGCGTGGGGTGGGTATTTGGGGCGTGCGTGGGGTGGGTATTTGGGGCGTGCGTGGGGTGGGTATTTGGGGGTGCGTGGGGTGGGTATTTGGGGCGTGCGTGGGGTGGGTATTTGGGGCGTGGGGTGGGTATTTGGGGCGTGCGTGGGGTGGGTATTTGGGGCGTGCGTGGGGTGGGTATTTGGGGCGTGCGTGGGGTGGGTATTTGGGGCGTGCGTGGGGTGGGTATTTGGGGCGTGCGTGGGGTGGGTATTTGGGGCGTGCGTGGGGTGGGTATTTGGGGCGTGCGTGGGGTGGGTATTTGGGGCGTGCGTGGGGTGGGTATTTGGGGCGTGCGTGGGGTGGGTATTTGGGGCGTGCGTGGGGTGGGTATTTGGGGCGTGCGTGGGGTGGGTATTTGGGGCGTGCGTGGGGTGGGTATTTGGGGCGTGCGTGGGGTGGGTATTTGGGGCGTGCGTGGGGTGGGTATTTGGGGCGTGCGTGGGGTGGGTATTTGGGGCGTGGGGTGGGTATTTGGGGCGTGCGTGGGGTGGGTATTTGGGGCGTGCGTGGGTGGGTATTTGGGGCGTGCGTGGGGTGGGTATTTGGGGCGTGCGTGGGGTGGGTATTTGGGGCGTGCGTGGGGTGGGTATTTGGGGCGTGCGTGGGGTGGGTATTTGGGGCGTGCGTGGGTGGGTATTGGGGGCGTGGGGTGGGTATTTGGGGCGTGCGTGGGGTGGGTATTTGGGGCGTGCGTGGGGTGGGTATTTGGGGCGTGCGTGGGGTGGGTATTTGGGGCGTGCGTGGGGTGGGTATTTGGGGCGTGGGGTGGGTATTTGGGGCGTGCGTGGGGTGGGTATTTGGGGCGTGCGTGGGGTGGGTATTTGGGGCGTGCGTGGGGTGGGTATTTGGGGCGTGCGTGGGGTGGGTATTTGGGGGCGTGCGTGGGGTGGGTATTTGGGGCGGCGTGGGGTGGGTATTTGGGGCGTGCGTGGGGTGGGTATTTGGGGCGTGCGTGGGGTGGGTATTTGGGGCGTGCGTGGGGTGGGTATTTGGGGCGTGCGTGGGGTGGGTATTTGGGGCGTGCGGGGGGTGGGTATTTGGGGCGTGCGTGGGGTGGGTATTTGGGGCGTGCGTGGGGTGGGTATTGGGGCGTGCGTGGGGGGTTTGGCGTGGGGGTGGGTATTTGGGGCGTGGGGTGGGTATTTGGGGCGTGCGTGGGGTGGGTATTTGGGGCGTGCGTGGGGTGGGTATTTGGGGCGTGCGTGGGGTGGGTATTTGGGCGTGCGTGGGGTGGGTATTTGGGGGCGTGCGTGGGGTGGGTATTTGGGGCGTGCGTGGGGTGGGTATTTGGGGGTGCGTGGGGTGGGTATTTGGGGCGTGCGTGGGGGTGGGTATTTGGGGGCGTGCGTGGGGTGGGTATTTGGGGCGTGCGTGGGGTGGGTATTTTGGGGCGTGCGTGGGGTGGGTATTTGGGGCGTGGGGTGGGTATTTGGGGCGTGCGTGGGGTGGGTATTTGGGGCGTGCGTGGGGTGGGTATTTGGGGCGTGCGTGGGGTGGGTATTTGGGGCTGCGTGGGGTGGGTATTTGGGGCTGCGTGGGGTGGGTATTTGGGGCGTGCGTGGGGTGGGTATTTGGGGCGTGCGTGGGGTGGGTATTTGGGGCGTGCGTGGGGGTGGGTATTTGGGGCGTGGGGTGGGTATTTGGGGCGTGCGTGGGGTGGGTATTTGGGGCGTGCGTGGGGTGGGTATTTGGGGCGTGCGTGGGGTGGGTATTTGGGGCGTGGGGTGGGTATTTGGGGCGTGCGTGGGGGTTGGGTATTTGGGGCGTGCTGGGGTGGGTATTTGGGGCGTGCGTGGGGTGGGTATTTGGGGCGTGCGTGGGGTGGGTATTTGGGGCGTGCGTGGGGTGGGTATTTGGGCGCGTGGGGTGGGTATTTGGGGCGTGCGTGGGGTGGGTATTTGGGGCGTGCGTGGGGTGGGTATTTGGGGCCGTGGGGTGGGTATTTGGGGCGTGCGTGGGGTGGGTATTTGGGGCGTGCTGGGGGTGGGTATTTGGGGCGTGCGTGGGGTGGGTATTTGGGGCGTGCGTGGGGTGGGTATTTGGGCGTGCGTGGGGTGGGTATTTGGGGCGTGGGGTGGGTATTTGGGGCGTGCGTGGGGTGGGTATTTGGGGCGTGCGTGGGGTGGGTATTTGGGGCGTGCGTGGGGTGGGTATTTGGGGCGTGCGTGGGGTGGGTATTTGGGTGCGTGGGTTGGGTATTTGGGGCGTGCGTGGGGTGGGTATTTGGGGCGTGCGTGGGGTGGGTATTTGGGGCGTGCGTGGGGTGGGTATTTGGGGCGTGCGTGGGGTGGGGTATTTGGGGCGTGCGTGGGTGGGTATTTGGGCGTGCGTGGGGTGGGTATTTGGGGTGCGTGGGGTGGGTATTTGGGGCGTGCGTGGGGTGGGTATTTGGGGCGTGCGTGGGGTGGGTATTTGGGGCGTGCGTGGGGTGGGTATTTGGGGCGTGCGTGGGGTGGGTATTTGGGGCGTGCTGGGGTGGGTATTTGGGGCGTGGGGTGGGTATTTGGGGCGTGCGTGGGGTGGGTATTTGGGGCGTGCGTGGGGTGGGTATTTGGGGCGTGCGTGGGGTGGGTATTTGGGGCGTGCGTGGGGGGGTATTTGGGGCGTGCGTGGGGTGGGTATTTGGGGCGTGCGTGGGGTGGGTATTTGGGCGTGCGTGGGGTGGGTATTTGGGGCGTGCGTGGGTGGGTATTTGGGGCGTGCGTGGGTGGGTATTTGGGGCGTGGGTGGGTATTTGGGGCGTGCGTGGGGTGGGGTATTTGGGGCGTGCGTGGGGTGGGTATTTGGGGGCGAGCGTGGGGTGGGGATATTTGGGGCGTGCGTGGGGTGGGTAATTTGGGTGCGTGGGGTGGGTATTTGGGGCGTGCGTGGGGTGGGTATTTGGGGCGTGCGTGGGGTGGGTATTTGGGGCGTGCGTGGGGTGGGTATTTGGGGCGTGCGTGGGGTGGGTATTTGGGGCGTGCGTGGGGTGGGTATTTGGGGCGTGCGTGGGGTGGGTATTTGGGGCGTGCGTGGGGTGGGTATTTGGGGCGTGCGTGGGGTGGGTATTTGGGGCGTGCGTGGGGTGGGTATTTGGGGCGTGCGTGGGGTGGGTATTTGGG
>NC_139957.1:39267440-39369940 GCF_963454915.1 Gymnoscopelus microlampas
GGGCGTGCGTGGGGTGGGGGGGTATTTGGGGCGTTGGGGTGGGTATTTGGGGCGTGCGTGGGGTGGGTATTTGGGGCGTGCGTGGGGTGGGTATTTGGGGCGTGCGTGGGGTGGGTATTTGGGGCGTGGGGTGGGTGTTTGGGGCGTGCGTGGGGTGGGTATTTGGGGCGTGCGTGGGGTGGGTATTTGGGGCGTGCGTGGGGTGGGTATTTGGGGCGTGCGTGGGGTGGGTATTTGGGGCGTGGGGGTGGGTATTTGGGGCGTGCGTGGGGTGGGTATTTGGGCGTGCGTGGGGTGGGTATTTGGGGCGTGCGTGGGGTGGGTATTTGGGGCGTGCGTGGGGTGGGTATTTGGGGCGTGCGTGTGGGTGGGTATTTGGGGCGTGCGTGGGGTGGGTATTTGGGGCGTGCGTGGGGTGGGTATTTGGGGCGTGCGTGGGGTGGGTATTTGGGGCGTGGGGTGGGTATTTGGGGCGTGCGTGGGGTGGGTATTTGGGGCGTGCGTGGGGTGGGTATTTGGGGCGTGCGTGGGGTGGGTATTTGGGGCGTGCGTGGGGTGGGTATTTGGGGCGTGGGGTGGGTATTTGGGGCGTGCGTGGGGTGGGTATTTGGGGCGTGCGTGGGGTGGGTATTTGGGGCGTGCGTGGGGTGGGTATTTGGGCGTGCGTGGGGTGGGTATTTGGGGCGTGCGTGGGGTGGGTATTTGGGGCGTGCGTGGGGTGGGTATTTGGGGCGTGCGTGGGGTGGGTATTTGGGGCGTGCGTGGGGTGGGTATTTGGGGCGTGCGTGGGGTGGGTATTTGGGGCGTGCGTGGGGTGGGTATTTGGGGCGCGTGGGGTGGGTATTTGGGCGGCGTGGGGTGGGTATTTGGGGCGTGCGTGGGGTGGGTATTTGGGGCGTGCGTGGGGTGGGTATTTGGGGCGTGCGTGGGGTGGGTATTTGGGGCGTGGGGTGGGTATTTGGGGCGTGGGGTGGGTATTTGGGGCGTGCGTGGGGGGTATTTGGGGCGTGCGTGGGGTGGGTATTTGGGGCGTGCGTGGGGTGGGTATTTGGGGCGTGCGTGGGGTGGGTATTTGGGGCGTGCGTGGGGTGGGTATTTGGGGCGTGCGTGGGGTGGGTATTTGGGGCGTGCGTGGGGTGGGTATTTGGGGCGTGGGGTGGGTATTTGGGGCGTGCGTGGGGTGGGTATTTGGGGCGTGCGTGGGGTGGGTATTTGGGGCGTGCGTGGGGTGGGTATTTGGGGCGTGGGGTGGGTATTTGGGGCGTGCGTGGGGTGGGTATTTGGGGCGTGCGTGGGGTGGGTATTTGGGGCGTGCGTGGGGTGGGTATTTGGGGCGTGGGGTGGGTATTTGGGCGTGCGTGGGGTGGGTATTTGGGGCGTGCGTGGGGTGGGTATTTGGGGCGTGCGTGGGGTGGGTATTTGGGGCGTGCGTGGGGTGGGTATTTGGGGGCGTGGGGTGGGTATTTGGGGCGTGCGTGGGGTGGGTATTTGGGGCGTGCGTGGGGTGGGTATTTGGGGCGTGCGTGGGGTGGGTATTTGGGGCGTGCGTGGGGTGGGTATTTGGGGCGTGGGGTGGGTATTTGGGGCGTGCGTGGGGTGGGTATTTGGGGCGTGCGTGGGGTGGGTATTTGGGGCGTGCGTGGGGTGGGTATTTGGGGCGTGGGGTGGGTATTTGGGGCGTGCGTGGGGTGGGTATTTGGGGCGTGCGTGGGGTGGGTATTTGGGGCGTGCGTGGGGTGGGTATTTGGGGCGTGCGTGGGGTGGGTATTTGGGGCGTGGGGTGGGTATTTGGGGCGTGCGTGGGGTGGGTATTTGGGGCGTGCGTGGGGTGGGTATTTGGGGCGTGCGTGGGGTGGGTATTTGGGGCGTGCGTGGGGTGGGTATTTGGGGCGTTGGGGTGGGTATTTGGGGCGTGCGTGGGGTGGGTATTTGGGGCGTGCGTGGGGTGGGTATTTGGGGCGTGCGTGGGGTGGGTATTTGGGGCGTGGGTGGGTATTTGGGGCGTGCGTGGGGTGGGTATTTGGGGCGTGCGTGGGGTGGGTATTTGGGGCGTGCGTGGGGTGGGTATTTGGGGCGTGCGTGGGGTGGGTATTTGGGGCGTGGGGTGGGTATTTGGGGCGTGCGTGGGGTGGGTATTTGGGGCGTGCGTGGGGTGGGTATTTGGGGCGTGCGTGGGGTGGGTATTTGGGGCGTGCGTGGGGTGGGTATTTGGGGCGTGGGGTGGGTATTTGGGGCGTGCGTGGGGTGGGTATTTGGGGCGTGCGTGGGGTGGGTATTTGGGGGCGGCGTGGGGTGGGTATTTGGGGCGTGCGTGGGTGGGTATTTGGGGCGTGCGTGGGTGGGTATTTGGGTGCGTGGGGTGGGTATTTGGGGCGTGCGTGGGGTGGGTATTTGGGGCGTGCGTGGGGTGGGTATTTGGGGCGTGCGTGGGGTGGGTATTTGGGGCGTGCGTGGGGTGGGTATTTGGGGCGTGGGGTGGGTATTTGGGGCGTGCGTGGGGTGGGTATTTGGGGCGTGCGTGGGGTGGGTATTTGGGGCGTGCGTGGGGTGGGTATTTTGGGGCGTGCGTGGGGTGGGTATTTGGGGCGTGGGGTGGGTATTTGGGGCGTGCGTGGGGTGGGTATTTGGGCGTGCGTGGGGTGGGTATTTGGGGCGTGCGTGGGGTGGGTATTTGGGGCGTGCGTGGGGTGGGTATTTGGGGCGTGCCGTGGGGTGGGTATTTGGGGCGTGCGTGGGGTGGGTATTTGGGGCGTGCGTGGGGTGGGTATTTGGGGCGTGCGTGGGGTGGGTATTTGGGGGCGTGGGGTGGGTATTTGGGGCGTGCGTGGGGTGGGTATTTGGGGCGTGCGTGGGGTGGGTATTTGGGGCGTGCGTGGGGTGGGTATTTGGGGCGTGCGTGGGGTGGGTATTTGGGGCGTGGGGTGGGTATTTGGGGCGTGCGTGGGGTGGGTATTTGGGGCGTGCGTGGGGTGGGTATTTGGGGCGTGCGTGGGGTGGGTATTTGGGGCGTGGGGTGGGTATTTGGGGCGTGCGTGGGGTGGGTATTTGGGGCGTGCGTGGGGTGGGTATTTGGGGCGTGCGTGGGGTGGGTATTTGGGGCGTGCGTGGGGTGGGTATTTGGGGCGTGCGTGGGGTGGGTATTTGGGGCGTGCGTGGGGTGGGTATTTGGGGCGTGCGTGGGGTGGGTATTTGGGGCGTGGGGTGGGTATTTGGGGCGTGCGTGGGGTGGGTATTTGGGGCGTGCGTGGGTGGGTATTTGGGGCGTGCGTGGGGTGGGTATTTGGGGCGTGCGTGGGGTGGGTATTTGGGGCGTGGGGTGGGTATTTGGGGCGTGCGTGGGGTGGGTATTTGGGGCGTGCGTGGGGTGGGTATTTGGGGCGTGCGTGGGGTGGGTATTTGGGGCGTGCGTGGGGTGGGTATTTGGGGCGTGGGGTGGGTATTTGGGGCGTGCGTGGGGTGGGTATTTGGGGCGTGCGTGGGGTGGGTATTTGGGGCGTGCGTGGGGTGGGTATTTGGGGCGTGCGTGGGGTGGGTATTTGGGGCGTGGGGTGGGTATTTGGGGCGTGCGTGGGGTGGGTATTTGGGGCGTGCGTGGGGTGGGTATTTGGGGCGTGCGTGGGGTGGGTATTTGGGGCGTGGGGTGGGTATTTGGGGCGTGCGTGGGGTGGGTATTTGGGGCGTGCGTGGGGTGGGTATTTGGGGCGTGCGTGGGGTGGGTATTTGGGGCGTGCGTGGGGTGGGTATTTGGGACGTGGGGTGGGTATTTGGGGCGTGCGTGGGGTGGGTATTTGGGGCGTGCGTGGGGTGGGTATTTGGGGCGTGCGTGGGGTGGGTATTTGGGGCGTGCGTGGGGTGGGTATTTGGGGCGTGGGGTGGGTATTTGGGGCGTGCGTGGGGTGGGTATTTGGGGCGTGCGTGGGGTGGGTATTTGGGGCGTGCGTGGGGTGGGTATTTGGGGCGTGGGGTGGGTATTTGGGGCGTGCGTGGGGTGGGTATTTGGGGCGTGCGTGGGGTGGGTATTTGGGGCGTGCGTGGGGTGGGTATTTGGGGCGTGCGTGGGGTGGGTATTTGGGGCGTGGGGTGGGTATTTGGGGCGTGCGTGGGGTGGGTATTTGGGGCGTGCGTGGGGTGGGTATTTGGGGCGTGCGTGGGGTGGGTATTTGGGGCGTGCGTGGGGTGGGTATTTGGGGCGTGGGGTGGGTATTTGGGGCGTGCGTGGGGTGGGTATTTGGGGCGTGCGTGGGGTGGGTATTTGGGGCGTGCGTGGGGTGGGTATTTGGGGCGGGGTGGGTATTTGGGCGTGCGTGGGGTGGGTATTTGGGGCGTGCGTGGGGTGGGTATTTGGGGGCGTGCGTGGGGTGGGTATTTGGGGCGTGCGTGGGGTGGGTATTTGGGGCGTGGGGTGGGTATTTGGGGCGTGCGTGGGGTGGGTATTTGGGGCGTGCGTGGGGTGGGTATTTGGGGCGTGCGTGGGGTGGGTATTTGGGGCGTGCGTGGGGTGGGTATTTGGGGCGTGGGGTGGGTATTTGGGGCGTGCGTGGGGTGGGTATTTGGGGCGTGCGTGGGGTGGGTATTTGGGGCGTGCGTGGGGTGGGTATTTGGGGCGTGGGGTGGGTATTTGGGGCGTGCGTGGGGTGGGTATTTGGGGCGTGCGTGGGGTGGGTATTTGGGGCGTGCGTGGGGTGGGTATTTGGGGCGTGCGTGGGGTGGGTATTTGGGGCGTGGGGTGGGTATTTGGGGCGTGCGTGGGGTGGGTATTTGGGGCGTGCGTGGGGTGGGTATTTGGGGCGTGCGTGGGGTGGGTATTTGGGGCGTGCGTGGGGTGGGTATTTGGGGCGTGCGTGGGGTGGGTATTTGGGGCGTGGGGGTGGGTATTTGGGGCGTGCGTGGGGTGGGTATTTGGGGCGTGCGTGGGGTGGGTATTTGGGGCGTGCGTGGGGTGGGTATTTGGGGCGTGCGTGGGGTGGGTATTTGGGGCGTGCGTGGGGTGGGTATTTGGGGCTTGGGGTGGGTATTTGGGGCGTGCGTGGGGTGGGTATTTGGGGCGTGCGTGGGGTGGGTATTTGGGGCGTGCGTGGGGTGGGTATTTGGGGCGTGCGTGGGGTGGGTATTTGGGGCGTGGGGTGGGTATTTGGGGCGTGCGTGGGGTGGGTATTTGGGGCGTGCGTGGGGTGGGTATTTGGGGCGTGCGTGGGGTGGGTATTTGGGGCGTGGGGTGGGTATTTGGGGCGTGCGTGGGGTGGGTATTTGGGGCGTGCGTGGGGTGGGTATTTGGGGCGTGCGTGGGGTGGGTATTTGGGGCGTGCGTGGGGTGCGTATTTGGGACGTGGGGTGGGTATTTGGGGCGTGCGTGGGGTGGGTATTTGGGGCGTGCGTGGGGTGGGTATTTGGGGCGTGCGTGGGGTGGGTATTTGGGGCGTGCGTGGGGTGGGTATTTGGGGCGTGGGGTGGGTATTTGGGGCGTGCGTGGGGTGGGTATTTGGGGCGTGCGTGGGGTGGGTATTTGGGGCGTGCGTGGGGTGGGTATTTGGGGCGTGGGGTTGGGTATTTGGGGCGTGCGTGGGGTGGGTATTTGGGGCGTGCGTGGGGTGGGTATTTGGGGCGTGCGTGGGGTGGGTATTTGGGGCGTGCGTGGGGTGGGTATTTGGGGCGTGGGGTGGGTATTTGGGGCGTGCGTGGGGTGGGTATTTGGGGCGTGCGTGGGGTGGGTATTTGGGGCGTGCGTGGGGTGGGTATTTGGGGCGTGCGTGGGGTGGGTATTTGGGGCGTGGGGTGGGTATTTGGGGGCGTGCGTGGGGTGGGTATTTGGGGCGTGCGTGGGGTGGGTATTTGGCGCGTGCGTGGGGTGGGTATTTGGGGCGTGGGGTGGGTATTTGGGGCGTGCGTGGGGTGGGTATTTGGGGCGTGCGTGGGGTGGGTATTTGGGGCGTGCGTGGGGTGGGTATTTGGGGCGTGCGTGGGGTGGGTATTTGGGGCGTGGGGTGGGTATTTGGGGCGTGCGTGGGGTGGGTATTTGGGGCGTGCGTGGGGTGGGTATTTGGGGCGTGCGTGGGGTGGGTATTTGGGGCGTGCGTGGGGTGGGTATTTGGGGCGTGCGTGGGGTGGGTATTTGGGGCGTGCGTGGGGTGGGTATTTGGGGCGTGGGGTGGGTATTTGGGGCGTGCGTGGGGTGGGTATTTGGGGCGTGCGTGGGGTGGGTATTTGGGGCGTGCGTGGGGTGGGTATTTGGGGCGTGCGTGGGGTGGGTATTTGGGGCGTGGGGTGGGTATTTGGGGCGTGCGTGGGGTGGGTATTTGGGGCGTGCGTGGGGTGGGTATTTGGGGCGTGCGTGGGGTGGGTATTTGGGGCGTGCGTGGGGTGGGTATTTGGGGCGTGCGTGGGGTGGGTATTTGGGCGTGGGGTGGGTATTTGGGGCGTGCGTGGGGTGGGTATTTGGGGCGTGCGTGGGGTGGGTATTTGGGGCGTGCGTGGGGTGGGTATTTGGGGCGTGCGTGGGGTGGGTATTTGGGGCGTGCGTGGGGTGGGTATTTGGGGCGTGCGTGGGGTGGGTATTTGGGGCGTGCGTGGGGTGGGTATTTGGGGCGTGCGTGGGGTGGGTATTTGGGGCGGTGGGGTGGGTATTTGGGGCGTGCGTGGGGTGGGTATTTGGGGCGTGCGTGGGGTGGGTATTTGGGGCGTGCGTGGGGTGGGTATTTGGGGCGTGCGTGGGGTGGGTATTTGGGGCGTGGGGTGGGTATTTGGGGCGTGCGTGGGGTGGGTATTTGGGGCGTGCGTGGGGTGGGTATTTGGGGCGTGCGTGGGGTGGGTATTTGGGGCGTGCGTGGGGTGGGTATTTGGGGCGTGCGTGGGGTGGGTATTTGGGGCGTGCGCGGGGTGGGTATTTGGGGCGTGCGTGGGGTGGGTATTTGGGGCGTGGGGTGGGTATTTGGGGCGTGCGTGGGGTGGGTATTTGGGGCGTGCGTGGGGTGGGTATTTGGGGCGTGCGTGGGGTAGGTATTTGGGGCGTGGGGTGGGTATTTGGGGCGTGCGTGGGGTGGGTATTTGGGGCGTGCGTGGGGTGGGTATTTGGGGCGTGCGTGGGGTGGGTATTTGGGGCGTGCGTGGGGTGGGTATTTGGGGCGTGCGTGGGGTGGGTATTTGGGGCGTGGGGTGGGTATTTGGGGCGTGCGTGGTGTGGGTATTTGGGCCTTGCGTGGGGTGGGTATTTGGGGGCGTGGGGTGGGTATTTGGGGCGTGCGTGGGGTGGGTATTTGGGGCGTGCGTGTGGTGGGTATTTGGGGCGTGCGTGGGGTGGGTATTTGGGGCGTGGGGTGGGTATTTGGGGCGTGCGTGGGGTGGGTATTTGGGGCGTGCGTGGGGTGGGGTGGGTATTTGGGGCGTGCGTGGGGTGGGTATTTGGGGCCTGCGTGGGGTGGGTATTTGGGGCGTGCGTGGGGTGGGTATTTGGGGCGTGCGTGGGGTGGGTATTTGGGGCGTGCGTGGGGTGGGTATTTGGGGCGTGCGTGGGGTGGGTATTTGGGGCGTGCGTGGGGTGGGTATTTGGGGCGTGCGTGGGGTGGGTATTTGGGGCGTGCGTGGGGTGGGTATTTGGGGCGTGCGTGGGGTGGGTATTTGGGGCGTGCGTGGGGTGGGTATTTGGGGCGTGGGGTGGGTATTTAGGGCGTGCGTGGGGTGGGTATTTGGGGCGTGCGTGGGGTGGGTATTTGGGGCGTGCGTGGGGTGGGTATTTGGGGCGTGGGGTGGGTATTTGGGGCGTGCGTGGGGTGGGTATTTGGGGCGTGCGTGGGGTGGGTATTTGGGGCGTGCGTGGGGTGGGTATTTGGGGCGTGCGTGGGGTGGGTATTTGGGGCGTGGGGTGGGTATTTGGGGCGTGCGTGGGGTGGGTATTTGGGGCGTGCGTGGGGTGGGTATTTGGGGCGTGGGGTGGGTATTTGGGGCGTGCGTGGGGTGGGTATTTGGGGCGTGCGTGGGGTGGGTATTTGGGGCGTGCGTGGGGGTGGGTATTAGGGGCGTGCGTGGGGTGGGTATTTGGGGCGTGGGGTGGGTATTTGGGGCGTGCGTGGGGTGGGTATTTGGGGCGTGCGTGGGGTGGGTATTTGGGGCGTGCGTGGGGTGGGTATTTGGGGCGTGCGTGGGGTGGGTATTTGGGGCGTGGGGTGGGTATTTGGGGCGTGCGTGGGGTGGGTATTTGGGGCGTGCGTGGGGTGGGTATTTGGGGCGTGCGTGGGGTGGGTATTTGGGGCGTGCGTGGGGTGGGTATTTGGGGCGTGCGTGGGGTGGGTATTTGGGGCGTGCGTGGGGTGGGTATTTGGGGCGTGGGGTGGGTATTTGGGGCGTGCGTGGGGTGGGTATTTGGGGCGTGCGTGGGGTGGGTATTTGGGGCGTGCGTGGGGTGGGTATTTGGGGCGTGCGTGGGGTGGGTATTTGGGGCGTGCGTGGGGTGGGTATTTGGGGCGTGGGGTGGGTATTTGGGGCGTGCGTGGGGTGGGTATTTGGGGCGTGCGTGGGGTGGGTATTTGGGGCGTGCGTGGGGTGGGTATTTGGGGCGTGGGGTGGGTATTTGGGGCGTGCGTGGGGTGGGTATTTGGGGCGTGCGTGGGGTGGGTATTTGGGGCGTGCGTGGGGTGGGTATTTGGGGCGTGCGTGGGGTGGGTATTTGGGGCGTGCGTGGGGTGGGTATTTGGGGCGTGGGGTGGGTATTTGGGGCGTGCGTGGGGTGGGTATTTGGGGCGTGCGTGGGGTGGGTATTTGGGGCGTGCGTGGGGTGGGTATTTGGGGCGTGCGTGGGGTGGGTATTTGGGGCGTGGGGTGGGTATTTGGGGCGTGCGTGGGGTGGGTATTTGGGGCGTGCGTGGGGTGGGTATTTGGGGCGTGCGTGGGGTGGGTATTTGGGGGCGTGGGGTGGGTATTTGGGGCGTGCGTGGGGTGGGTATTTGGGGCGTGCGTGGGGTGGGTATTTGGGGCGTGCGTGGGGTGGGTATTTGGGGCGTGCGTGGGGTGGGTATTTGGGGCGTGCGTGGGGTGGGTATTTGGGGCGTGGGGTGGGTATTTGGGGCGTGCGTGGGGTGGGTATTTGGGGCGTGCGTGGGGTGGGTATTTGGGGCGTGCGTGGGGTGGGTATTTGGGGCGTGCGTGGGGTGGGTATTTGGGGCGTGGGGTGGGTATTTGGGGCGTGCGTGGGATGGGTATTTGGGGCGTGCGTGGGGTGGGTATTTGGGGCGTGCGTGGGGTGGGTATTTGGGGCGTGGGGTGGGTATTTGGGGCGTGCGTGGGGTGGGTATTTGGGGCGTGCGTGGGTTGGGTATTTGGGGCGTGCGTGGGGTGGGTATTTGGGGCGTGCGTGGGGTGGGTATTTGGGGCGTGCGTGGGGTGGGTATTTGGGGCGTGGGGTGGGTATTTGGGGCGTGCGTGGGGTGGGTATTTGGGGCGTGCGTGGGGTGGGGTGGGTATTTGGGGCGTGCGTGGGGTGGGTATTTGGGGCGTGCGTGGGGTGGGTATTTGGGGCGTGCGTGGGGTGGGTATTTGGGGCGTGCGTGGGGTGGGTATTTGGGGCGTGCGTGGGGTGGGTATTTGGGGCGTGCGTGGGGTGGGTATTTGGGGCGTGCGTGGGGTGGGTATTTGGGGCGTGCGTGGGGTGGGTATTTGGGGCGTGCGTGGGGTGGGTATTTGGGGCGTGCGTGGGGTGGGTATTTGGGGCGTGGGGTGGGTATTTGGGGCGTGCGCGGGGTGGGTATTTGGGGCGTGCGTGGGGTGGGTATTTGGGGCGTGCGTGGGGTGGGTATTTGGGGCGTGGGGTGGGTATTTGGGGCGTGCGTGGGGTGGGTATTTGGGGCGTGCGTGGGGTGGGTATTTGGGGCGTGCGTGGGGTGGGTATTTGGGGCGTGCGTGGGGTGGGTATTTGGGGCGTGGGGTGGGTATTTGGGGCGTGCGTGGGGTGGGTATTTGGGGCGTGCGTGGGGTGGGTATTTGGGGCGTGCGTGGGGTGGGTATTTGGGGCGTGCGTGGGGTGGGTATTTGGGGCTTGCGTGGGGTGGGTATTTGGGGCGTGCGTGGGGTGGGTATTTGGGGCGTGGGGTGGGTATTTGGGGCGTGCGTGGGGTGGGTATTTGGGGCGTGCGTGGGGTGGGGTGGGTATTTGGGGCGTGCGTGGGGTGGGTATTTGGGGCGTGCGTGGGGTGGGTATTTGGGGCGTGCGTGGGGTGGGTATTTGGGGCGTGCGTGGGGTGGGTATTTGGGGCGTGCGTGGGGTGGGTATTTGGGGCGTGCTTGGGGTGGGTATTTGGGGCGTGCGTGGGGTGGGTATTTGGGGCGTGCGTGGGGTGGGTATTTGGGGCGTGCGTGGGGTGGGTATTTGGGGCGTGGGGTGGGTATTTGGGGCGTGCGTGGGGTGGGTATTTGGGGCGTGCGTGGGGTGGGTATTTGGGGCGTGCGTGGGGTGGGTATTTGGGGCGTGGGGTGGGTATTTGGGGCGTGCGTGGGGTGGGTATTTGGGGCGTGCGTGGGGTGGGTATTTGGGGCGTGCGTGGGGTGGGTATTTGGGGCGTGCGTGGGGTGGGTATTTGGGGCGTGCGTGGGGTGGGTATTTGGGGCGTGCGTGGGGTGGGTATTTGGGGCGTGCGTGGGGTGGGTATTTGGGGCGTGCGTGGGGTGGGTATTTGGGGCGTGGGGTGGGTATTTGGGGCGTGCGTGGGGTGGGTATTTGGGGCGTGCGTGGGGTGGGTATTTGGGGCGTGCGTGGGGTGGGTATTTGGGGCGTGCGTGGGGTGGGTATTTGGGGCGTGCGTGGGGTGGGTATTTGGGGCGTGCGTGGGGTGGGTATTTGGGGCGTGCGTGGGGTGGGTATTTGGGGCGTGCGTGGGGTGGGTATTTGGGGCGTGCGTGGGGTGGGTATTTGGGGCGTGCGTGGGTTGGGTATTTGGGGCGTGGGGTGGGTATTTGGGGCGTGCGTGGGGTGGGTATTTGGGGCGTGCGTGGGGTGGGTATTTGGGGCGTGCGTGGGGTGGGTATTTGGGGCGTGCGTGGGGTGGGTATTTGGGGCGTGGGGTGGGTATTTGGGGCGTGCGTGGGGTGGGTATTTGGGGCGTGCGTGGGGTGGGTATTTGGGGCGTGCGTGGGGTGGGTATTTGGGGCGTGCGTGGGGTGGGTATTTGGGGCGTGCGTGGGGTGGGTATTTGGGGCGTGGGGTGGGTATTTGGGGCGTGCGTGGGGTGGGTATTTGGGGCGTGCGTGGGGTGGGTATTTGGGGCGTGCGTGGGGTGGGTATTTGGGGCGTGGGGTGGGTATTTGGGGCGTGCGTGGGGTGGGTATTTGGGGCGTGCGTGGGGTGGGTATTTGGGGCGTGCGTGGGGTGGGTATTTGGGGCGTGCGTGGGGTGGGTATTTGGGGCGTGCGTGGGGTGGGTATTTGGGGCGTGCGTGGGGTGGGTATTTGGGGCGTGCGTGGGGTGGGTATTTGGGGCGTGCGTGGGGTGGGTATTTGGGGCGTGCGTGGGGTGGGTATTTGGGGCGTGCGTGGGGTGGGTATTTGGGGCGTGCGTGGGGTGGGTATTTGGGGCGTGCGTGGGGTGGGTATTTGGGGCGTGCGTGGGGTGGGTATTTGGGGCGTGCGTGGGGTGGGTATTTGGGGCGTGGGGTGGGTATTTGGGGCGTGCGTGGGGTGGGTATTTGGGGCGTGCGTGGGGTGGGTATTTGGGGCGTGCGTGGGGTGGGTATTTGGGGCGTGCGTGGGGTGGGTATTTGGGGCGTGGGGTGGGTATTTGGGGCGTGCGTGGGGTGGGTATTTGGGGCGTGCGTGGGGTGGGTATTTGGGGCGTGCGTGGGGTGGGTATTTGGGGCGTGCGTGGGGTGGGTATTTGGGGCGTGCGTGGGGTGGGTATTTGGGGCGTGCGTGGGGTGGGTATTTGGGGCGTGGGGTGGGTATTTGGGGCGTGCGTGGGGTGGGTATTTGGGGCGTGCGTGGGGTGGGTATTTGGGGCGTGCGTGGGGTGGGTATTTGGGGCGTGCGTGGGGTGGGTATTTGGGGCGTGGGGTGGGTATTTGGGGCGTGCGTGGGGTGGGTATTTGGGGCGTGCGTGGGGTGGGTATTTGGGGCGTGCGTGGGGTGGGTATTTGGGGCGTGCGTGGGGTGGGTATTTGGGGCGTGCGTGGGGTGGGTATTTGGGGCGTGCGTGGGGTGGGTATTTGGGGCGTGCGTGGGGTGGGTATTTGGGGCGTGCGTGGGGTGGGTATTTGGGGCGTGCGTGGGGTGGGTATTTGGGGCGTGGGGTGGGTATTTGGGGCGTGCGTGGGGTGGGTATTTGGGGCGTGCGTGGGGTGGGTATTTGGGGCGTGCGTGGGGTGGGTATTTGGGGCGTGCGTGGGGTGGGTATTTGGGGCGTGCGTGGGGTGGGTATTTGGGGCGTGCGTGGGGTGGGTATTTGGGGCGTGCGTGGGGTGGGTATTTGGGGCGTGCGTGGGGTGGGTATTTGGTGCGTGGGGTGGGTATTTGGGGCGTGCGTGGGGTGGGTATTTGGGGCGTGCGTGGGGTGGGTATTTGGGGCGTGCGTGGGGTGGGTATTTGGGGCGTGCGTGGGGTGGGTATTTGGGGCGTGGGGTGGGTATTTGGGGCGTGCGTGGGGTGGGTATTTGGGGCGTGCGTGGGGTGGGTATTTGGGGCGTGCGTGGGGTGGGTATTTGGGGCGTGGGGTGGGTATTTGGGGCGTGCGTGGGGTGGGTATTTGGGGCGTGCGTGGGGTGGGTATTTGGGGCGTGCGTGGGGTGGGTATTTGGGGCGTGCGTGGGGTGGGTATTTGGGGCGTGCGTGGGGTGGGTATTTGGGGCGTGCGTGGGGTGGGTATTTGGGGCGTGCGTGGGGTGGGTATTTGGGGCGTGGGGTGGGTATTTGGGGCGTGCGTGGGGTGGGTATTTGGGGCGTGCGTGGGGTGGGTATTTGGGGCGTGCGTGGGGTGGGTATTTGGGGCGTGGGGTGGGTATTTGGGGCGTGCGTGGGGTGGGTATTTGGGGCGTGCGTGGGGTGGGTATTTGGGGCGTGCGTGGGGTGGGTATTTGGGGCGTGCGTGGGGTGGGTATTTGGGGCGTGCGTGGGGTGGGTATTTGGGGCGTGCGTGGGGTGGGTATTTGGGGCGTGCGTGGGGTGGGTATTTGGGGCGTGCGTGGGGTGGGTATTTGGGGCGTGCGTGGGGTGGGTATTTGGGGCGTGCGTGGGGTGGGTATTTGGGGCGTGCGTGGGGTGGGTATTTGGGGCGTGCGTGGGGTGGGTATTTGGGGCGTGGGGTGGGTATTTGGGGCGTGCGTGGGGTGGGTATTTGGGGCGTGCGTGGGGTGGGTATTTGGGGCGTGCGTGGGGTGGGTATTTGGGGCGTGGGGTGGGTATTTGGGGCGTGCGTGGGGTGGGTATTTGGGGCGTGCGTGGGGTGGGTATTTGGGGCGTGCGTGGGGTGGGTATTTGGGGCGTGCGTGGGGTGGGTATTTGGGGCGTGGGGTGGGTATTTGGGGCGTGCGTGGGGTGGGTATTTGGGGCGTGCGTGGGGTGGGTATTTGGGGCGTGCGTGGGGTGGGTATTTGGGGCGTGGGGTGGGTATTTGGGGCGTGCGTGGGGTGGGTATTTGGGGCGTGCGTGGGGTGGGTATTTGGGGCGTGCGTGGGGTGGGTATTTGGGGCGTGCGTGGGGTGGGTATTTGGGGCGTGGGGTGGGTATTTGGGGCGTGCGTGGGGTGGGTATTTGGGGCGTGCGTGGGGTGGGTATTTGGCAGTGGTGGAAAAAGTACTCAAAGTCTTTACTTAAGTAAAAGTACCAATACTGCAATATAAAAATACTCTGTTACAAGTAAAAGTCCAGGATTCAAAATGTACTCGAGTAAAAGTACAAAAGTATTGGCATCAAAATGTACTTAAAGTATCAAAAGTAAAAGTACTAAATATTTGAAAATAGCCGATCTACAAGCTCACAACGCGTCGCGCTGCGACGCGTTGTGAGCTTGTAGATCTGCTATTTTCAAATAGCCTATGTATAAAATAGGGCTAAAGTGGTTAATGAATGTTTCATAATATCATAATTTATATCTGAAAAGTAACTAGAAACTAAAGTTTTCAAATAATTGTAGTGGAGTAAAAGTACAATATTTGCTTCTGAGATGTAGTGGAGTAGAAGTAAAAGTATTGGAAATTGGAAATACTCAAGTAAAGTACAAATACCTCAAAATCGTACTTAAGTACAGTACTTAAGTAAATGTACTTAGTTACTTTACACCACTGGTATTTGGGGCGTGCGTGGGGTGGGTATTTGGGGCGTGGGGTGGGTATTTGGGGCGTGCGTGGGGTGGGTATTTGGGGCGTGCGTGGGGTGGGTATTTGGGGCGTGCGTGGGGTGGGTATTTGGGGCGTGCGTGGGGTGGGTATTTGGGGCGTGGGGTGGGTATTTGGGGCGTGCGTGGGGTGGGTATTTGGGGCGTGCGTGGGGTGGGTATTTGGGGCGTGCGTGGGGTGGGTATTTGGGGCGTGCGTGGGGTGGGTATTTGGGGCGTGCGTGGGGTGGGTATTTGGGGCGTGGGGTGGGTATTTGGGGCGTGCGTGGGGTGGGTATTTGGGGCGTGCGTGGGGTGGGTATTTGGGGCGTGCGTGGGGTGGGTATTTGGGGCGTGCGTGGGGTGGGTATTTGGGGCGTGCGTGGGGTGGGTATTTGGGGCGTGCGTGGGGTGGGTATTTGGGGCGTGCGTGGGGTGGGTATTTGGGGCGTGGGGTGGGTATTTGGGGCGTGCGTGGGGTGGGTATTTGGGGCGTGCGTGGGGTGGGTATTTGGGGCGTGCGTGGGGTGGGTATTTGGGGCGTGCGTGGGGTGGGTATTTGGGGCGTGTGGTGGGTATTTGGGGCGTGCGTGGGGTGGGTATTTGGGGCGTGCGTGGGGTGGGTATTTGGGGCGTGCGTGGGGTGGGTATTTGGGGCGTGCGTGGGGTGGGTATTTGGGGCGTGCGTGGGCATGGTATAAACCTGTTTTGCCTTCTGAGCTAGTCCTCTAGGTAGTCTAGTGCTCATGTGCTGCTGGTTCTTCTCACAACTGAGAGAAGACTCGGTGGAAACAGACCACGTTTCACTGTCTCTATTCTTCATAACCACTTTAACCTGTTTTCCAGGTAAACATATATCTGCTACTAGGTGCCACATCCTGGTACCTGTAACATCTGCTTATAGTCCAAAAATGAAGCTCTGTTGAAGGTGAAAATGAGCCCGGTTAGCTCAGTCGGTAGAGCATGAGACTCTTAATCTCAGGGTCGTGGGTTCGAGCCCCACATTGGGCGCAAATAATTGCTATTTAATGGTATGGGAGTGTTGGGCAAACTATAATCTCTCAAGAACAGATTCATAGCTGCTCTTGAATCTGTCGGTAGCTGAGAACCTTTGCACATTGGATACAAGTGGGCGTGCCTTCAGATCAGGAAGCAGGCCGTGCTTTACCCAATCAAATGTAGTGGGAGGGATTTACATGTGTTGCGGCTCGCTTCCCACTGGAAATGAACCGAAACTCATTTAACAATAGTGTTTAGAACTTTAACGATTCATTTACTTGATCAGAGCATCTCATGTTCTATCTTTAACATCAGGCTTCTGCAGGTACCGTGGCTTAGCTGGTGAAAACGCCTTGTAAACAGGAGATCCTGCTTTCAAATCCCAGGAGTACCTCAAAAAGCAAGCACTGATATACATTGTTATGGTTTTCTACTCACTACATTTTTATTTAAAAAACCTGTTGTGATTATTTAAGACAAGATAGAAGATGCGATGCTCTGATCAAGTAAATGAATCGTTAAAGTTCTAAACTAGTACCTCATCTACAGATTGAAATGATAGAGGTGTATCATAGTTTGCCCAACACTCACATAGCATTAAATGGCAATTCATGGCGCCCAATGTGGGGCTCGAACCCACGACCCTGAGATTAAGAGTCTCATGCTCTACCGACTGAGCTAACCGGGCTTATTTCACCTTTTAGAGAGCTTAATTTTTCGACCATAAGCATATCCTAAAATCTAAGGATACATGATATGTTTTCACCAAAATCAATAGTAACTTTGGTCAATAGGTGGCAGTGCAAGACCATGGTATTAACCTGTTTTGCCTTCTGAGCTAGTCCTCTAGGTAGTCTAGTGCGCATGTGCTGCTGGTTCTTCTCACAACTGAGAGAAGACTCGGTGGAAACAGACCACGTTTCACTGTCTCTATTCTTCATAACCACTTTAACCTGTTTTCCAGGTAAACATATATCTGCTACTAGGTGCCACATCCTGGTACCTGTAACATCTGCTTATAGTCCAAAAATGAAGCTCTGTTGAAGGTGAAAATGAGCCCGGTTAGCTCAGTCGGTAGAGCATGAGACTCTTAATCTCAGGGTCGTGGGTTCGAGCCCCACATTGGGCGCAAATAATTGCTATTTAATGGTATGGGAGTGTTGGGCAAACTATAATCTCTCAAGAACAGATTCATAGCTGCTCTTGAATCTGTCGGTAGCTGAGAACCTTTGCACATTGGATACAAGTGGGCGTGCCTTCAGATCAGGAAGCAGGCCGTGCTTTACCCAATCAAATGTAGTGGGAGGGATTTACATGTGTTGCGGCTCGCTTCCCACTGGAAATAAACCGAAACTCATTTAGCAATAGTGTTTAACTTTAACGATTCATTTACTTGATCAGAGCATGTCATCTTCTATCTTTAACATCAGGCTTCTGAAGGTACCGTGGCTTAGCTGGTGAAAGCGCCTGTCTTGTAAACAGGTGGTCCTGGGTTCAAATCCCAGCAGTACCTCAAAAAACAAGCACTGATATACATTGTTATGGTTTTCTACTCACTACATTTTTATTTTATAAACCTCTTGTGATTATTTAAGACAAGATAGAAGATGAGATGCTCTGATCAAGTAAATGAATCGTTAAAGTTCTAAACTAGTACCTCATCTACTGATTGAAATGATAGAGGTGTATCATAGTTTGCCCAACACTCACATACCATTAAATGGCAATTCTTTGCGCCCAATGTGGGGCTCGAACCCACGACCCTGAGATTAAGAGTCTCATGCTCTACCGACTGAGCTAACCGGGCTTATTTCACCGATACAGAGCTTAATTTTTTGACCATAAGCATATCCTAAAATCTAAGGATACACGATATGTTTTCACCAAAATCAATAGTAACTTTGGTCAATAGGTGGCAGTGCAAGGCCATGGTATTAACCTGTTTTGCCTTCTGAGCTAGTCCTCTAGGTAGTCTAGTGCGCATGTGCTGCTGGTTCTTCTCACAACTGAGAGAAGACTCGGTGGAAACAGACCACGTTTCACCGTCTCTATTCTTCATAACCACTTTAACCTGTTTTCCAGGTAAACATATATCTGCTACTAGGTGCCTCGTCCTGGTACCTGTGACATCTGCTTATAGTCCAAAAATGAAGCTCTGTTGAAAGTGAAAATGAGCCCGGTTAGCTCAGTCGGTAGAGCATGAGACTCTTAATCTCAGGGTCGTGGGTTCGAGCCCCACATTGGGCGCAAATAATTGCTATTTAATGGTATGGGAGTGTTGGGCAAACTATAATCTCTCAAGAACAGATTCATAGCTGCTCTTGAATCTGTCGGTAGCTGAGAACCTTTGCACATTGGATACAAGTGGGCGTGCCTTCAGATCAGGAAGCAGGCCGTGCTTTACCCAATCAAATGTAGTGGGAGGGATTTACATGTGTTGCGGCTCGCTTCCCACTGGAAATAAACCGAAACTCATTTAACAATAGTGTTTAGAACTTTAACGATTCATTTACTTGATCAGAGCATCTCATCTTCTATCTTCAACATCAGGCTTCTGAAGGTACCGTGGCTTAGCTGGTGAAAGCGCCTGTCTTGTAAACAGGAGATCCTGGGTTCAAATCCCAGCAGTACCTCAAAAAGCAAGCACTGATAAACATTGTTATGGTTTTCTACTCACTACATTTTTATTTTATAAACCTCTTGTGATTATTTAAGACAAGATAGAAGATGAGATGCTCTGATCAAGTAAATGAATCGTTAAAGTTCTAAACTAGTACCTCATCTACAGATTGAAATGATGGAGGTGTATCATAGTTTGCCCAACACTCACATACCATTAAATTGCAATTCTTTGCGCCCAATGTGGGGCTCGAACCCACGACCCTGAGATTAAGAGTCTCATGCTCTACCGACTGAGCTAACCGGGCTTATTTCACCTTTTACAGAGCTTAATTTTTCGACCATAAGCATATCCTAAAATCTAAGGATACATGATATGTTTTCACCAAAATCAATAGCAACTTTGGTCAATAGGTGGCAGTGCAAGACCATGGTATTAACCTGTTTTGCCTTCTGAGCTAGTCCTCTAGGTAGTCTAGTGCGCATGTGCTGCTGGTTCTTCTCACAACTGAGAGAAGGAAACAGACCACGTTTCACTGTCTCTATTCTTCATAACCACTTTAACCTGTTTTCCAGGTAAACATATATCTGCTACTAGGTGCCACATCCTGGTACCTGTGACATCTGCTTATAGTCCAAAAATTAAGCTCTGTTGAAGGTGAAAATGAGCCCGGTTAGCTCAGTCGGTAGAGCATGAGACTCTTAATCTCAGGGTCGTGGGTTCGAGCCCCACATTGGGCGCAAATAATTGCTATTTAATGGTATGGGAGTGTTGGGCAAACTATAATCTCTCAAGAACAGATTCATAGCTGCGCTTGAATCTGTCGGTAGCTGAGAACCTTTGCACATAGGATACAATTGGGCGTGCCTTCAGATCAGGAAGCAGGCCGTGCTTTACCCAATCAAATGTAGTGGGAGGGATTTACATGTGTTGCGGCTCGCTTCCCACTGGAAATAAACCGAAACTCATTTAACAATAGTGTTTAGAACTTTAACGATTCATTTACTTGATCAGAGCATCTCATCTTCTATCTTCAACATCAGACTTCTGAAGGTACCGTGGCTTAGCTGGTGAAAGCGCCTGTCTTGTAAACAGGAGATCCTGGGTTCAAATCCCAGCAGTACCTCAAAAAGCAAGCACTGATATACATTGTTATGGTTTTCTACTCACTACATTTTTATTTTATAAACCTCTTGTGATTATTTAAGACAAGATAGAAGATGAGATGCTCTGATCAAGTAAATGAATCGTTAAAGTTCTAAACTAGTACCTCATCTACTGATTGAAATGATAGAGGTGTATCATAGTTTGCCCAACACTCACATACCATTAAATGGCAATTCTTTGCGCCCAATGTGGGGCTCGAACCCACGACCCTGAGATTAAGAGTCTCATGCTCTACCGACTGAGCTAACCGGGCTTATTTCACTTTTTACAGAGCTTAATTTTTCGACCATAAGCATATCCTAAAATCTAAGGATACATGATATGTTTTCACCAAAATCAATAGCAACTTTGGTCAATAGGTGGCAGTGCAAGACCATGGTATTAACCTGTTTTGCCTTCTGAGCTAGTCCTCTAGGTAGTCTAGTGCGCATGTGCTGCTGGTTCTTCTCACAACTGAGAGAAGACTCGGTGGAAACAGACCACGTTTCACCGTCTCTATTCTTCATAACCACTTTAACCTGTTTTCCAGGTAAACATATATCTGCTACTAGGTGCCACGTCCTGGTACCTGTGACATCTGCTTATAGTCCAAAAATGAAGCTCTGTTGAAGGTGAAAATGAGCCCGGTTAGCTCAGTCGGTAGAGCATGAGACTCTTAATCTCAGGGTCGTGGGTTCGAGCCCCACATTGGGCGCAAATAATTGCTATTTAATGGTATGGGAGTGTTGGGTAAACTATAATCTCTCAAGAACAGATTCATAGCTGCGCTTGAATCTGTCGGTAGCTGAGAACCTTTGCACATAGGATACAAGTGGGCGTGCCTTCAGATCAGGAAGCAGGCAGTGCTTTACCCAATCAAATGTAGTGGGAGGGATTTACATGTGTTGCGGCTCGCTTCCCACTGGAAATAAACCGAAACTCATTTAACAATAGTGTTTAGAACTTTAACGATTCATTTACTTGATCAGAGCATCTCATCTTCTATCTTTAACATCAGGCTTCTGAAGGTACCGTGGCATAGCTGGTGAAAACGCCTGTCTTGTAAACAGGAGATCCTGGGTTCAAATCCCAGCAGTACCTCAAAAAGCAAGCACTGATATACATTGTTATGGTTTTCTACTCACTACATTTTTATTTTATAAACCTCTTGTGATTATTTAAGACAAGATAGAAGATGAGATGCTCTGATCAAGTAAATGAATCGTTAAAGTTCTAAACTAGTACCTCATCTACTGATTGAAATGATAGAGGTGTATCATAGTTTGCCCAACACTCACATACCATTAAATGGCAATTCTTTGCGCCCAATGTGGGGCTCGAACCCACGATCCTGAGATTAAGAGTCTCATGCTCTACTGACTGAGCTAACCGGGCTTATTTCACCTTTTACAGAGCTTAATTTTTTGACCATAAGCATATCCTAAAATCTAAGGATACACGATATGTTTTCACCAAAATCAATAGTAACTTTGGTCAATAGGTGGCAGTGCAAGACCATGGTATTAACCTGTTTTGCCTTCTGAGCTAGTCCTCTAGGTAGTCTAGTGCGCATGTGCTGCTGGTTCTTCTCACAACTGAGAGAAGACTCGGTGGAAACAGACCACGTTTCACTGTCTCTATTTTTCATAACCACTTTAACCTGTTTTCCAGGTAAACATATATCTGCTACTAGGTGCCACATCCTGGTACCTGTGACTTCTGCTTATAGTTCAAAAATTAAGCTCTGTTGAAGGTGAAAATGAGCCCGGTTAGCTCAGTCGGTAGAGCATGAGACTCTTAATCTCAGGGTCGTGGGTTCGAGCCCCACATTGGGCGCAAATAATTGCTATTTAATGGTATGGGAGTGTTGGGCAAACTATAATCTCTCAAGAACAGATTCATAGCTGCGCTTGAATCTGTCGGTAGCTGAGAACCTTTGCACATAGGATACAAGTGGGCGTGCCTTCAGATCAGGAAGCAGGCCGTGCTTTACCCAATCAAATGTAGTGGGAGGGATTTACATGTGTTGCGGCTCGCTTCCCACTGGAAATAAACCGAAACTCATTTAACTATAGTGTTTAGAACTTTAACGATTCATTTACTTGATCAGAGCATCTCATCTTCTATCTTTAACATCAGGCTTCTGAAGGTACCGTGGCTTAGCTGGTGAAAGTGCCTGTCTTGTAAACAGGAGATCCTGGGTTCAAATCCCAGCAGTACCTCAAAAAGCAAGCACTGATATACATTGTTATGGTTTTCTACTCACTACATTTTTATTTTATAAACCTCTTGTGATTATTTAAGACAAGATAGAAGATGAGATGCTCTGATCAAGTAAATGAATCGTTAAAGTTCTAAACTAGTACCTCATCTACTGATTGAAATGATAGAGGTGTATCATAGTTTGCCCAACACTCACATACCATTAAATGGCAATTCTTTGCGCCCAATGTGGGGCTCTAACCCACGACCCTGAGATTAAGAGTCTCATGCTCTACCGACTGAGCTAACCGGGCTTATTTCACCTTTTACAGAGCTTAATTTTTCGACCATAAGCATATCCTAAAATCTAAGGATACACGATATGTTTTCACCAAAATCAATAGTAACTTTGGTCAATAGGTGGCAGTGCAAGACCATGGTATTAACCTGTTTTGCCTTCTGAGCTAGTCCTCTAGGTAGTCTAGTGCGCATGTGCTGCTGGTTCTTCTCACAACTGAGAGAAGACTCGGTGGAAACAGACCACGTTTCACTGTCTCTATTCTTCATAACCACTTTAACCTGTTTTCCAGGTAAACATATATCTGCTACTAGGTGCCACATCCTGGTACCTGTAACATCTGCTTATAGTCCAAAAATGAAGCTCTGTTGAAGGTGAAAATGAGCCCGGTTAGCTCAGTCGGTAGAGCATGAGACTCTTAATCTCAGGGTCGTGGGTTCGAGCCCCACATTGGGCGCAAATAATTGCTATTTAATGGTATGGGAGTGTTGGGCAAACTATAATCTCTCAAGAACAGATTCATAGCTGCGCTTGAATCTGTCGGTAGCTGAGAACCTTTGCACATTGGATACAAGTGGGTGTGCCATCAGATCAGGAAGCAGGCCGTGCTTTACCCAATCAAATGTAGTGGGAGGGATTTACATGTGTTGCGGCTCGCTTCCCACTGGAAATAAACCGAAACTCATTTAACAATAGTGTTTAGAACTTTAACGATTCATTTACTTGATCAGAGCATCTCATCTTCTATCTTTAACATCAGGCTTCTGTAGATACCGTGGCTTAGCTGTTGAAAGCGCCTGTCTTGTAAACAGGAGATCATGAGTTCAAATCCCAGCTGTACCTCAAAAAGCAAGCACTGATATACATTGTTATGGTTTTCTACTCACTACATTTTTATTTTATAAACCTCTTGTGATTATTTAAGACAAGATAGAAGATGAGATGCTCTGATCAAGTAAATGAATCGTTAAAGTTCTAAACTAGTACCTCATCTACAGATTGAAATGATAGAGGTGTATCATAGTTTGCCCAACACTCACATACCATTAAATGGCAATTCTTTGCGCCCAATGTGGGGCTCGAACCCACGACCCTGAGATTAAGAGTCTCATGCTCTACCGACTGAGCTAACCGGGCTTATTTCACCTTTTACAGAGCTTAATTTGTCGACCATAAGCATATCCTAAAATCTAAGGATACATGATATGTTTTCACCAAAATAAATAGCAACTTTGGTCAATAGGTGGCAGTGCAAGACCATGGTATTAACCTGTTTTGCCTTCTGAGCTAGTCCTCTAGGTAGTCTAGTGCGCATGTGCTGCTGGTTCTTCTCACAACTGAGAGAAGACTCGGTGGAAACAGACCACGTTTCACTGTCTCTATTCTTCATAACCACTTTAACCTGTTTTCCAGGTAAACATATATCTGCTACTAGGTGCCACATCCTGGTACCTGTGACAGGATGTTATAGTCCAAAAACTAAGCTCTGTTAAAGGTGAAAATGAGCCCGGTTAGCTCAGTCGGTAGAGCATGAGACTCTTAATCTCAGGGTCGTGGGTTCGAGCCCCACATTGGGCGCAAATAATTGCAATTTAATGGTATGGGAGTGTTGGGCAAACTATAATCTCTCAAGAACAGATTCATAGCTGCGCTTGAATCTGTCGGTAGCTGAGAACCTTTGCACATAGGATACAAGTGGGCGTGCCTTCAGATCAGGAAGCAGGCCGTTCTTTACCCAATCAAATGTAGTGGGACGGATTTACATGTGTTGCGGCTCGCTTCCCACTGGAAATAAACCGAAACTCATTTAACAATAGTGTTTAGAACTTTAACGATTCATTTACTTGATCAGAGCATCTCATCTTCTATCTTCAACATCAGGCTTCTGAAGGTACCGTGGCTTAGCTGGTGAAAGCGCCTGTCTTGTAAACAGGAGATCCCGGGTTCAAATCCCAGCAGTACCTCAAAAAGCAAGCACTGATATACATTGTTATGGTTTTCTACTCACTACATTTTTATTTTATAAACCTCTTGTGATTATTTAAGACAAGATAGAAGATGAGATGCTCTGATCAAGTAAATGAATCGTTAAAGTTCTAAACTAGTACCTCATCTACAGATTGAAATGATAGAGGTGTATCATAGTTTGCCCAACACTCACATACCATTAAATGGCAATTCTTTGCGCACAATGTGGGGCTCGAACCCACGACCCTGAGATTAAGAGTCTCATGCTCTACCGACTGAGCTAACCGGGCTTATTTCACCTTTTACAGAGCTTAATTTTTCGACCATATGCATATCCTAAAATCTAAGGATACATGATATGTTTTCACCAAAATCAATAGCAACTTTGGTCAATAGGTGGCAGTGCAAGACCATGGTATTAACCTGTTTTGCCTTCTGAGCTAGTCCTCTAGGTAGTCTAGTGCGCATGTGCTGCTGGTTCTTCTCACAACTGAGAGAAGACTCGGTGGAAACAGACCACGTTTCACCGTCTCTATTCTTCATAACCACTTTAACCTGTTTTCCAGGTAAACATATATCTGCTACTAGGTGCCACGTCCTGGTACCTGTGACATCTGCTTATAGTCCAAAAATGAAGCTCTGTTGAAGGTGAAAATGAGCCCGGTTAGCTCAGTCGGTAGAGCATGAGACTCTTAATCTCAGGGTCGTGGGTTCGAGCCCCACATTGGGCGCAAATAATTGCTATTTAATGGTATGGGAGTGTTGGGTAAACTATAATCTCTCAAGAACAGATTCATAGCTGCGCTTGAATCTGTCGGTAGCTGAGAACCTTTGCACATAGGATACAAGTGGGCGTGCCTTCAGATCAGGAAGCAGGCAGTGCTTTACCCAATCAAATGTAGTGGGAGGGATTTACATGTGTTGCGGCTCGCTTCCCACTGGAAATAAACCGAAACTCATTTAACAATAGTGTTTAGAACTTTAACGATTAATTTACTTGATCAGAGCATCTCATCTTCTATCTTTAACATCAGGCTTCTGAAGGTACCGTGGCATAGCTGGTGAAAACGCCTTAGTCCTTGGGCCAAACCCCAAAATCTCACATATCGCTACCACCTGGGATGGCAAATTCTAGTTAGGATTTTTTTATTCCTATACATCCCTAGATATTATTTTTGTATGATAGACCTTCCTGAGGCCCAGCTAAATTGGGGTTATCAGCTGCTAAAGTTACCACCCCCCATTGAAAAATGGCATTTTAGACACATGTGCATATCTTGGTATTGGCTCACGTTCAGGGCATATTACAATGTTTTATATTTTATGTTTGGTATCATTTTTAAGGGGACACTTTGAGCTTTCATTCGAGCCCTTTGGTGACTATGTATGATAAGTACAGTGGTCACTGGAGCTCTTCAAACCTTTAATAACCTTTTTTTTCTCACAATTTCCGCCTAAACCATATATTTTCTTTTAGTTCTGTGGCATCAAGAAACATCAGAGACCCAAAACACAACAACTGGAATACTGACATGACCCTAAGGATTCAGGAAATGTATAATTTACCCATAGTATTTCATTCTGGGGTGGTAATTTTCAGCCTTATCTTAAACAAGCACTTTTTATGAGAAATAGACCGGTCAATAGGCATATAAGAAAGAGTACCACTAAACCTCCCTAAACATTGATAGAAAAGGGTTTTCAATAGATTCTGGTACCTTTAGGCATGCTTGAGAACATCCTAAATATCCAGAAAAAATATACTTAGCAGAAAGGCATCATTTTCAAGATGCCATCCAAGATGGTCATGCAGTTCTGGGCAAGAACCATGCAGTGTTTTGCATTCAGTACAAATATGTAATTTCTGCCTATTGTAAAAAGGAGACCACTTCTAGGAGAGGAGACTGCATCTATAGCTGTATGAGACCACTGTACTGTATCTAGAAACCACTGTACTGTACTGAATATATTGGAAGTGGTCTGTAGACCACTCTACTGCATCTGTAGACCACTGTAGTGCATCTGTAGACCACTCTACTGCATCTGTAGACCACTCTAGTGCATCTGTAGACCACTGTGGTGCATCTGTAGACCACTCTGCATCTGTAGACCACTCTAGTGCATCTTTAGACCACTCTACTGCATCTGTAGACCCCTCTACTGCATCTGTAGACCACTCTACTGCATCTGTAGACCACTGTAGTGCATCTGTAGACCCCTCTACTGCATCTGTAGACCACTCTACTGCATCTGTAGACCACTGTAGTGCATCTGTAGACCCCTCTACTGCATCTGTAGACCACTGTAGTGCATCTGTAGACCCCTCTACTGCATCTGTAGACCACTCTAGTGCAGACCACCACACTGTATCTATTGCTATCTGAGACCACTTTACTGTATCTAGAGACCACTGTATTGTGTATATATACCACTGTACTGCATCTATAGCTATATGAGACCACTGTATTGCATCTAGACCACTGTGCTGCATCTATATCCCACTGTACTGAATCTATAAACCACTGTACTGCATATATAGACCATTGTACTGCATCTAAAGACCACTGTACTGCATCTATAGACTAGCTACTGTATCTATAGACTGCTGTACTGTATCGATAGACCACTGTAGTGCATCTGTGTAGACCATGTAGTGCATCTGTAGACCCCTGTCGTGATCTGTAGACCCCTCTAGTGTGTCTGTAGACCCCTCTAGTATGTCTGTAGACTACTGTCTTGATCTGTAGACATCTCTGGACACTGATACTGCATCTGTAGACCCCTCTACTGCATCTGTAGACCACTCTAGTGCATCTGTAGACCACTCTAGTGCATCTGTAGACCACTCTAGTGCATCTGTAGACCACTCTACTGCATCTGTAGACCACTATACTGCATCTGTAGACCCCTCTACTGCATCTGTAGACCCCTATACTGCATCTGTAGACCCCTCTACTGCATCTGTAGACCCCTATACTGCATCTGTAGACCCCTATACTGCATCTGTAGACCACTGTAGTGCATCTGTAGACCACTCTACTGCATCTGTAGACCCCTCTACTGCATCTGTAGACCACTCTACTGCATCTGTAGACCCCTCTACTGCATCTGTAGACCACTCTACTGCATCTGTAGACCACTGTAGTGCATCTGTAGACCACTCTACTGCATCTGTAGACCCCTCTACTGCATCTGTAGACCACTCTACTGCATCTGTAGACCACTGTAGTGCATCTGTAGACCCCTCTACTGCATCTGTAGACCACTCTAGTGCATCTGTAGACCCCTCTACTGCATCTGTAGACCACTCTACTGCATCTGTAGACCACTGTAGTGCATCTGTAGACCACTCTACTGCATCTGTAGACCCCTCTACAGCATCTGTAGACCACTCTACTGCATCTGTAGACCACTGTAGTGCATCTGTAGACCCCTCCACTGCATCTGTAGACCACTCTAGTGCATCTGTAGACCCCTCTACTGCATCTGTACACCACTCTACTGCATCTGTAGACCACTGTAGTGCATCTGTAGACCCCTCTACTGCATCTGTAGACCACTCTACTGCATCTGTAGACCCCTCTACTGCATCTGTAGACCACTCTACTGCATCTGTAGACCACTGTAGTGCATCTGTAGACCACTCTACTGCATCTGTAGACCCCTCTACTGCATCTGTAGACCACTCTACTGCATCTGTAGACCACTGTAGTGCATCTGTAGACCCCTCTACTGCATCTGTAGACCACTCTAGTGCATCTGTAGACCACTCTAGTGCATCTGTAGACCCCTCTACTGCATCTGTAGACCACTCTACTGCATCTGTAGACCACTGTAGTGCATCTTTAGACCACTCTACTGCATCTGTAGATCACTCTAGTGCATCTGTAGATCACTGTACTGCATCTACCGAGCCTTTGTGGCGACATAGTCATGTTAAATGTGCTTTATATATACATGTTTAAAGCTGTGTTGAGTTGAGATGCAGTATAGTGGTCTATAGATACAGTACAGTGGTCAATGTATGTGGTCTATGTAGTGCATCTGTGTAGACCATGTAGTGCATCTGTAGACCCCTGTCGTGATCTGTAGACCCCTCTAGTGTGTCTGTAGACCCCTCTAGTATGTCTGTAGACTACTGTCTTGATCTGTAGACATCTCTGGACACTGATACTGCATCTGTAGACCCCTCTACTGCATCTGTAGACCCCTCTACTGCATCTGTAGACCACTCTACTGCATCTGTAGACCACTGTAGTGCATCTGTAGACCCCTCTACTGCATCTGTAGACCACTCTAGTGCATCTGTAGACCCCTCTACTGCATCTGTAGACCACTCTACTGCATCTGTAGACCACTGTAGTGCATCTGTAGACCACTCTACTGCATCTGTAGACCCCTCTACAGCATCTGTAGACCACTCTACTGCATCTGTAGACCACTGTAGTGCATCTGTAGACCCCTCCACTGCATCTGTAGACCACTCTAGTGCATCTGTAGACCCCTCTACTGCATCTGTACACCACTCTACTGCATCTGTAGACCACTGTAGTGCATCTGTAGACCCCTCTACTGCATCTGTAGACCACTCTACTGCATCTGTAGACCCCTCTACTGCATCTGTAGACCACTCTACTGCATCTGTAGACCACTGTAGTGCATCTGTAGACCACTCTACTGCATCTGTAGACCCCTCTACTGCATCTGTAGACCACTCTACTGCATCTGTAGACCACTGTAGTGCATCTGTAGACCCCTCTACTGCATCTGTAGACCACTCTAGTGCATCTGTAGACCACTCTAGTGCATCTGTAGACCCCTCTACTGCATCTGTAGACCACTCTACTGCATCTGTAGACCACTGTAGTGCATCTTTAGACCACTCTACTGCATCTGTAGATCACTCTAGTGCATCTGTAGATCACTGTACTGCATCTACCGAGCCTTTGTGGCGACATAGTCATGTTAAATGTGCTTTATATATACATGTTTAAAGCTGTGTTGAGTTGAGATGCAGTATAGTGGTCTATAGATACAGTACAGTGGTCAATGTATGTGGTCTATAAATGCAGTACAATGGTCTATACATGCAGTACAGTAGTTTATAGATTCAGTACAGTGGGATTGGATGCAGCACAGTGGTTTATAGATTCAGTACAGTGGGATATAGATGCAGCACAGTGGTCTAGATGCAATACAGTGGTCTCATATATGCAGTACAGTGGTCTCATGTAGCAATAGATGCAGTACAGTGGTATATATACAATACAGTGGTCTCTAGATACAGTAAAGTGGTCTCATATAGCAATAGATACGGTGCGGTGGTATATATACAATACAGTGGTCTCTAGATACATTAAAGTGGTCTCATATAGCAATAGATACAGTGGGGTGGTCTAGATACAGTACAGTGGTTTAGATACAGTACAGTGGTCTCATACAGCTATAGATGCAGTCTCCTCTCCTAGAAGTGGTCTCCTTTTTACAATAGGCAGAAATTACATATTTGTACTGCATGCAAAACACTGCATGGTTCTTGCCCAGAACTGCATGAGATAGGCATACATTTGGCATGTCTGTACAGGAGAGGCTTGTAGGTATCCATGTAACCCATTTTCATTCACATATATTGAGGTGACAGCTCAAGGGACCATTTGGAAAATGGTGATGGTCGTTTTTCCCTCGCCAAAATGTTGTCTTAACTTTGAATCATTAGGTATTTAGCCCCCTTCCCGACAAGGTAGCATGACAAGGTTGGTCCCATTGGAAACCTGAGGTTGTCTGGAATCAAATGGTATCTCTATCTTTGGGCTACGTCTAAATTTGAGTGTTCCACAGTCTCCGAAAGACAGTCTCGCCGGCGTTCCAGCCAGCCATCCCGCAGGTCTCATAGGGTTAATAAAACATTGAAAAAAACACACTTGGGACCACTTTTTTTCTTGGGATCATCAAAATCCCAATATTAGAGGTCCTATGGATGCCAAAAATCAAAACTAGAAAAAAAAATAAGCAGTCTCGCGTGGACCCCTCCTAGGGCCTCTACTACTTCAGCTTTGATTCCTGAAAAAAACTGCTCCACCAACAAATAGGCCACACCCACTTCATCAACTACTTTAATTGGACACAGGTTTGTTTAATTTATAAAAAAAAGGAGCAGTGTGATGTCCAAAAAGTGTGTTATATAACTTTTAATATGTTGTTGGCTATGAATGAAAATCCGCCTATAGAGAAAAATAACAACATGTCAAAAAATATAAAAAGCTGCTCCTATGGAAAGTCTATCATATTTTTATTTACTTATATTGGCCCAAAAAACAATTTAGTATAGGTAAGGTTTTGCCAACTTTGTGGTAGCGATATCTCGTCTGGCCCAAGGACTAATGGTATTAACCTGTTTTGCCTTCTGAGATAGTGCGCATGTGCTGCTGGTTCTTCTCATAACTGAGAGATGACTCGGTGGAAACAGACCAGGTTTCACTGTCTCTATTCTTCATAACCACTTTAACCTGTTTTCCAGGTAAACATATATCTGCTATTAGGTGCCACATCCTGGTACCTGTAGCATCTCCTTATAGTCCAACAATGAAGCTCTGTAAAAGGTGATATGAGCCTGGTTAGCTCAGTCGGTAGAGCATGAGACTCTTAATCTCAGGGTCGTGGGTATGAGCCCCACATTGGGCGCAAGAAATTGCCATTTAAGGCATAGAGGAGTCATGTGAGTGATTAGGTCATCTCTGTCTGATGTAATGCAGCTGTTGGCTGGAATGAAGCCTGGGGCCTTGGTCTGTTGGTCCTGTATTCCAGTGCTTCTCAACTGATCCATAGATGACAATTTAAGGCCATTTTAAAACCTAAAAAAAAAGGCGAGGCGTTTGTGAGCTTGCAGCTTGTACAAAATGTAATGCGTCAACTCCTACAATTCCAAGTGCTTGTCAAGGTGGGCGGTCCCCTGTTCAAATATGATTATTTGAAAAGGTTGAGAACCACTGCTGTATTCAACATTATCTCTGTTTATACCCCCCTCTGAATCAGATGGTGTCACAATCTCCATCTGTAAAATACAGTGGTGGATAGTAACTACTAAATACATTCACTTAAGTATTGTACTTAAGTACATCTTTGGAGGTTCCTTCCTTTTTATTCCGAAGACTAAGACCTTCACTCCGCTACATTTCAAATAGAAATATTTGACATTTGACTTGATTTGTTTTGGGACCCAAAACTTCTGCCAATGCTTTTCGATGGCAACGGAGAGGTTTCTTTTTAGGATATCTGTGAATGGCAACAAACCGTTCCGTTCCCATTGAAGCATTGGCAGAATCCCCCGCAGAATTAAAGTTTGGTGTGACCGCACCCTTTAGCCCTATCGGTAGGAGGAAATACAAGCTCACAATGCATGCACCACAACACGTTGTGAGCCTGTAGATAAGCTATTTTTCTTTTTTTACATTTCTGCCTTTTTTTAATTTTCTAAATTTCAATACAGCAATGCATTAATATAAAAAAAAGAAAATTGTACTTTTGAATACTTGAGTATTTACTTATAGTATCCACACCACTATATAGTGTCCACCACTATAGTAGAAATAAGATACTCTTCTTCCCCTCCAGGGTTTGGCTGATGAGTGGCAGTTACGCCTCCCCGTTGTGGCTGTGACCTTGGCAGAACGGTTCAGTAAGAGAAAGAAAAAGCACTAGCAGCAGCAGTGGTGCTGATGATGCTCTGGAGTCTGCTGCTATGGCAACTGAAAGCCCAATCAGATGCCTTATGTGGCGCTGCTCTCCTCCAGTTTCTCCTGCAACATTCCTTTTATATGGACACACACACACACACACACACACACACACACACACACACACACACACACACACACACACACACACACACACACACACGTGACACGCACGCACGCACGCACGCACGCGCACACGCGCACACACACACACACACACACACACACACACACACACACACACACATACACACACACACACACACACACACACACACACACACACACACACTGTTAGAAAGGCTCCAAGAATTTATATTAAGCTGATTATTATTTGCCTATTATGTACTACCTTAAGAACTGTGTTCAGAGTAATCTGCACCTGCCACCTTAAGTGCGCAATGCATGGTGGGTCGTTCATTCATTCCAGTAGCAACAGCCGAGTGGGCGGGAATCCCAGTCCCATTCAACACTACAAACTGGCTACAAACTTTCCTTACAGCAGCACTATTGTGCGTCTTTGACTACTGTAAGTGCATTGTTTAGTTCAGTAATGTCTTCTGTATTCATTTACCCATGATGACGCCCAGCCTTTCTGTTTGTTTATTTCTCTCCATGGCTGGTTTGATAGATTGACAGTGAACGCTCCTTTCCTGTCATGTCAGTTTGCTACAGTGCGTGCCAGTGTTTCTTAGCTCTGGTTCAGAGCGTTAGTGAGTTCCCTCTAACTCACTAACGCTCTGAACCAGAGCTAAGTGTTTCTCAAACCTTTTCATGTCAAGGACCCCCAAATTGACACTTATTAACCCGCGGACCCCCATTTGAAAATATATGCCAGGGACCCCCATAAGAGAAGATTCTTACGGCTCTAGCGGTGATTCTCAACCATTTTAATTTTTAGGACCCCCAGTTTGACATGCATTAGGCTATGGACCCCCATTTAATGGCATCTTTGGGACCACAATTTATATTGTAAAATCAATGTTAATTTAACTCTGAGAGTGTACAAATGTGTACACTCAGAGTTACAGACCCATAAGGGTCCATTTGGGTCCTAACTATCCATCATTTTGCTGGGGACCCCCTGGAACTCCCTCAACGATCCCTGGGGATCCCCACTTTGAACCAATATGCCTTAAGCACCCCTTCATTATACTTCATTTGGGATGTAATGTTTATGTAACATTTAAGAGAGTACATTTAGGACCGATGTATGCATTTATATGTTTAAGCACTTAATTCAGAGAGTCAGGTCTGTGATAAGTTTGGCCATGTGTATTCCACGGGCGTCGTCATTACGTCCCGTGCCACAGCTGCATCGTCGGCCCTTTGATGTCCAATTAAGCCACTTTAGGGCAGTGCAAGACTGCAGTGATTATTATTGGAGTCATTGGTCTATGTTTAATGTTAGTGTGTAGCTTGTATGGATACTGGTGTTGTGTATTAGTGTTTATAGTGAAGTTAATGCACCTTGTAGATTAGTGATATCTATATCTGACCATATATACTTATTATTCATAACCTGTGTAGTGTAGATGCCTAGTATATTGCATACTACATTACAGTAATGTGATATTTTGTGATGTTGAATGGTATTTGTACGTACAGTACACAAGTTATTGTTCTTATCTGTATTTACTGCAGAACCACATTGTCACAGTGACACATTGTCTCTCGCACTCAGTGCCTGTAGTACCATCCTGTACCCATCCATTCATCTGCATACCCATGCCTGCATATGCCTGTACCTACTGTACCTGTGCCAACAACATCAGTAAAGCTGCCATACTATAAACCCTCTTCAATCTCCTGTCAAATGTGTCCTGACCGACGCCCCGGGGGCGAATGAAGCATAACCCCACAGAACCAGTCCCCTTATATTATAGATTATATGATGTTATTTCCATAACTTTCTTAATAACGCTACAAGGTGACGATTTAACAGGCAAGAAAAAGGCAAACGGAACAATAAACTACTCCCAATAATATATATCATACTATAATTCTAGTAACCTCTGTATGTCCGTATGTCCGTCTGTAGTGGTGAGTGTAGTGGTGAAGCTACCCGGTTCTCCTCACTGGCTGGAGCAATTGCTCTGATTTTGCACACAGCCATTGACCATTACCATCTGAACTTAACTGTGAAGCCCGTTTTTCAATTTCATCAAATCTCAGCTTCTTATTAGCGTTTATGTGTCAAACAATGTCGCCTCCCGGGTTGCCAGATCATGTGCGCATATCCCCCCACGGATGCGTCGACCGGGTATGGTCTAGTATTTATAATAGATATATGTATCACATCACCCACATTTAAAATCTCATTAACCTACAGTATATAATGTGTATCAACATGTTTGCATTTTACATGTAAAATGTTACACATTCCTTATCTTTCAATACAACATACACAGTAAAATCCTCAGTGTAAATGTATCCATAACTCTGAGAATAGGCTCTATGCATAGCAGCCATATTATCACTTCCTTCACAGGTGTTACCAATGATGCTAATGAAGGCTCTGTTCCATTTCGTGTAGCACAGTGGTTCTCAGATTTTTCAATTTCCACAACGCCCATAACTCTGAGAGTGTACAAATGGAACCAAATGGACCCTTACGGGTCCATTTGGTTCCATTTGTACACTCTCAGAGTTACACACCCGTAAGGGGCCATTTGGAAACCCCATAAGGAACCATGAGGGTCCCTGGACCCCAATTTGAGAACCACTGGTGTAGCAGAGTGTTTACAGTGAGCCAACATGCACAATATCAGCACCCTGACTCTGTTCGACCAGAATGGAACAGAGCCTTCACTAGTATCATTGGTAACACCTGTGTATGTCTTCACAATATGGCTTCTGTGCATAGAGCCTATTGTCGCATTCCCGAGTCAATAATTTGATTACCGGCGGAAAGATGCTAATCTATCCGGTAGGAGACTACCGGAGAGACCGCCGGTCATCAAATTATTGGCTTAGTAATAGGACAAAAACTAAACAATCTCTATGAATTCAATGCTTTATGTGGTGTGTCATTGATAGAAAATAAGTCATTTTTTTTGTCAACTACTCCTTTAAGGGCCCCACAGTGACAGCTGTTGATATACGTGCTTTCTTTGGCCCATGTCACAAAATGTAATGACTGCTTAATTACAGTGGGCTCCCAAATCCTTTCACGTCCAAGATCCCCAAATGAATATGTACTGTGTACAGTACAGTATATGGCCGTGGTGGACCCACATTCAATAATACTTTGTGCCAGGGACCCCCATTCAAGATTTGTGTTATGTTTAAAACACGTGTTTCCAAAATGTTAAAGATTTGTTTTGAAAATAAATAACACATCACGACGTGTCACATCTGTAGCTATTTTCAAATGGCCAATGAATGCATATACAGGGTTAAAGTGGTTAGACTGAGGGACCCCCTGGAGCCCCCTCAAAGACCCCTACTCTATATTTAGTCAAACAGACCTTACTGTACTTGATGCACTCTTTTGTTTGCAGATCTACACCGAATCTCTTCGTCGAAAATGAGCTTGTTCTTCCTGATGGTACTGCCAACGGGAGAGAGGGCAGAAGAGGTCAAACGACAAGTGCTGGAGGAGAGCAGAGTTCACCAGGACCTGTTGCAGAGCGACTTCGTGGACACCTACAATAACCTGACGATCAAGACGATGGTCATGTTAGAGTGGCTGGACACTCGCTGCCCCATGGCCTCGTACGCAATGAAGATCGATACGGACATGTTCCTCAACGTGCGCGACTTGGTCGACATGCTGTCGGAAGCTCCGAAAGACAGTTATATGTCTGGACTTGTGGTACGTCAGGGTGAAGTTATAAGAGACAACAATTCTAAATGGTTCCTACCTCGTGATGCTTTCCCTGCGTCACATTACCCACCATTTGCAAGTGGACCGGGCTACATTTTGTCCTTAGACCTTCCTAGAAAGCTCCTGGAAGCCTCCAGGCACGTTAAAGCCGTTTACCTGGAGGATGTCTATCTGGGTCTGTGCATGAAACACCTGGGTATTCCACTCACTGACCTCCCAAGCAGGAATCTGTTTTATGATTGGCCAATGACTCGCAACACAACGATTTCCGACTTGCAACCACTTGCGACAGAATCCTAAAACCGAGGTTTTGCAACAATAAAGAAGTGGACAAGTCCACGCCCAGGCACAGAGCTGCGACTGATTGCTGTTTCCACAGCAACGGTGTTGTCCCTCCGGGATATGAACAGTGCACGGTGCTGTCTCTAAACTACTAGGGACTAGGGTTGCAATTGATTTAAACATTTATAAAACAATTTATAATCAAGAATTTAATTTAACAAAACTATTGATTAATCGATCACTATTTTGGGCATTAGAAATGAAAAAAAAAATCCAAAATAGTGAAAATGGCCAATCTAAAAGCTTACAATGCGTTGCATTGTGACACATTGTGACATTTAGATCTGTTATTTTCACTATGTTTGCATAGTCCTTAATCGATTTGTTAATCAAAGAAGAAAAAAAAGAAAAAAACTACGCTTCTCCATTATTCGATTCATGGACAAAGTCATGTTAGAATAATTGCTAAGGAAGTAATGAATAGTTGCAGCCCTAAACTGGACAGTGACAGTCGGTCAGGCCTGGATTAACGAACGCACAAGCTCACGGGGCAGCAGCCCGGAGGCCTGAAGCTCCAGGGGGCCCGGGCACCAAACCCCTGGCAGCACCAATCAACAACATTTTTTTTCCCCATCCCGTGCCAGCATTGTGCCTTTTTTTTTCCCATTTCGTGTTCATTTTCCCCGAACAAATACCAGCTCTCGGGCGCCGATGGCCTAGTGCAGGGGTCTTCAATGTTTTCAGGCCAAGGACCCCCTAGCTGAGAGAGAGATGAAGCAGGGACCCCCTCTATATTGAATAACATTGTGCTGCAGATGAAACTTTTTTTTTTTAACTTGATCTGCTCTTTTTTTCCCTCTACACCTATACCTCTTTGCCAAAAAATAGCCGATCTACAAGCTCAGGCGTTGTGAGCTTTTAGATCAGCTATTTTCAAATAGACTATGTACAGTCTGCTTAGGGCGGAAGTGGTTAATGCATGTTTTGTAATAATAATAATCACAATCTACAAAGTAACTAAAGTTTTCAAATAATTGTAGTGGAGTAAAAAGTACAATATTTGCCTCTGAGATGTAGTGGAGTAGAAGTAACCCACTTGATCACAATCCTTTTATCAGGCTAATTGGCGTGCACCTGGGCCCGGGTGCTCACGCCCCTATAAAAAGCCTGCTCCCCGGTCTGTTGGCAGATGCCTGTCTTCTGCACCTCCTTGACCTGCACTCCTTCCAACATTTGTTAATACATACTGTAACACTCGCACCCACACTGCACCATCCACTCATCCACACACCAATTACATTACTGACTACTGATTTCCACACCTCATCTGTTTATTTCTAGTTTGTTTGATTTGGGTTTTGATCATTAATAAATACTAAAGTTACTTTTTACGCTGCATCTCCCTTGTTCCCTGGTTCCCCATAGGCCAGGGTCATAACACACTTTATCCATACTTCAGACATTGCCTATTAAGAAAATAGCAGATGCACTGAAAAATATCAAATGTTTTAATTTTGATTTTTTTTAAAACACAAATCTTCTCTTCTTGGGGTCCCTGGCACAAAAAAAATACATTTACAGCGACCAAATACATATACATTTGGGAGTCCTTGACATGAAAAAGTTTGAGAACCACTGGTGTGTAGACAACCACGTCTCCTCCTAATAATAATGGAGGAGTCACCAGTGACTTCTTTTTCATTTGCCGCACACCACGTGTCGCTATAGTGCAGGGACAGAGTTCACCCAGTCAGTGGGATGACCAGCTGAGCCAGAGGCACCGTGGAGGACTCAAACCCCCAGTCTCTCCACGGTGGAGAGACTGGGGTGGTGGTGGTGTGTGTGTGTGTGCCGGATTCCTCAGCTTCTTGTTTTGACAGTTTTTAACTTCTGTTGCGTATCCCTGCAGTTAACCTATGTGCTTGTTCACGCTGTTCTGACAGGAATCAGTGGCTCATCATCAACACGAGAACGACTCCAGCGGCTGCTGGTGACCGACCAACAGCACGTCATGGAGTGTTGGTGACCGTCCTCGTTGCATTGCTACAGTACACAGTACGTCAGAGGAAGGAGAGAGGCAGCTTAAAAGACTGGTGAGGGAAACATTATTTTTTTTTCGGGGATTTCACAATGTACACAAAGCAATAAAAAAAGAGAAAAGAACCACGGTTATATCCACAAGTAAAGAATCAAAAACGAATAACTAATCCTATTCGAAATATCTCTAAATGAGTGCTTTATGAGTTAACATGAAATCACACAATATCACAATTAACCTTAGGGACCTATCTCACAAGTTAACCGTAAAACAGAGCGATGCAAAGAAATGCACAGAGACTCATTTCTCAGATTGAATCACAGACACTACATTTGTCTGCGCCATGACGCTCATGGGTGGCAAACTCGCACCGGTTCGATGGGATGGGGGATGGGGTTCACGGAATACATTGCCGTGAACCAGCTTATGAACAAACACTTATTTCTGATCGATTGCAACCTTTGTCATATAATCGGTTCAGGAATATACTGTAAAAGAAGACACATCACAGGTTGTTTTGTCAATAAAATGATGCACTATTATGCAATAAAATAAAATTGTGTACACATCGAAAAGCAACACAGCGTGTGTGAGTATTTTACAAAGGTCTCAATCATTCAGAAATAGTGATTATTTATAAGCTGGTCCACCTCGCGCTCATTGACTGCAGTTTGCCACCCAGTGCGATGAATCTGCAGAGAAAATGACATCAGTGTCCCTTCCTTAATTTACCTTCCTTGGGCAGAACCGGCCAACTGCGAACGCTATTACAAGCCACCCGGCCCTCTGATTGGGGCCGTCGAGCTGGGCAGCAGTAAGCCAATCCACGGAGGGCCTGGCTGGCAATCTGGTGAAGGGCAGCACCTCTCTTAAAAACAAATGATACTGCAGGGAGCAGAGCAAAGAGCCAAATCACACATACCCACACACACACACACACACAGTACTGACACACCGAAGGGTGTAACAGTCCTCGCAGACATTTTAACACAGGTCCAGGGCTACCTTTTTTGACACATGACAGATGCATGATCATTTAAGAGCTAGAAAATCTCGTACATAAATACAACCTACGTGTACATAAATACAACCTACGTGTACATAAATACAACCCACATGTACATAAATACAGGGTGACAAAGATTTCCCACTGGCTTTGATTGATTGACATCTTTATTGACATTGGGAGGCACTTGCGTCAGATCTTCACACAGCTACACATTTCCTCCTTACAATAGAACAACATGGATCGAGTCAACAATAGGCCAATTCATCCTTTACTGACACTTTTCTGTGTAACAATACTAGTTATTTTTACTGCCACTTCTGTGTAACAATAATAGTTATCTTCTAGGCCAGTGGTTCTCAAACTTTTTCATGTCAAGGACCCCCAAATTGACACTTATTAGCCCGCGGACCCCCATTTGAAAAGATATGCCCAGGACCCCCATAAGAGAAGATCTTTATGTCTCTAGCAGTGATTCTCAACCATTTTAATTTGAAGGACCCCCAGTTTGACATGCATTTGGCTACGGACCCCGATTTAATGGCATCTCTATCCCTGGGACCCCAATTTAAATTGAAAAATCAATGTTAATTTAACTCTGAGAGTGTACAAATGGAATCAAATGGACCCGTTAGTGTCCATTTGGTTCCATTTGTAAGCTTTCAGAGTTACAGACCCCTAAGTGTCCATTTGGTTCCTATCCATCATTTAGCTGGGGACCCCCTGGAACCCCCTTAAGTACCCCTGGGGGTCCCCGGACCCCACTTTGAGAACCAATGTTCTAGGCTGTCAGATTTGCATGATATTACAGCACAGGCTTATTTTGTCACCGCATTCCCCCTCTTCACCACTGGAGGGCAGTATGAGCATGATGTAGGAAAAGAGATGCGTCTCAAAGCTTCCATCCATCCATCCAAAATGTTTTTTGTTTTTTTTATATTCTTGAAGAACATTATGCTGCCATAAAAACAAATTAATGAAATCAATCACAACGATCCACATCGGATTTCAATGACTATTATTATGTGTGTCAACAAAGCTTCAAGTAAAGCACCGTGATGCAGTTAAAAACGCTCTCTGAGAGAAGCTTGGCGTGCTTCCATAATATATAACACCTCTAATTGAATGTGGATTGTGGTCACCGGTGTCTAATCCTTCACCCTGCAGTACGATGATGATGTGACAATAGGGACCGTCGGCACCAGTGATGGAAAAAAAGTACTCAAATGTTTTACTTAAGTAAAAGTGTCGATACTGCAATACTCTGTTACAAGTGAAAGTCCGGAATTCAAAATGTGCACAAGTATCGATATCAAAATGTACTTAAAGTACCAAAACTAAAAGTTCTCATTGTGCAGAATGTCCCATTTCACAGGTTTAAAATGTATAAAAAAATCTTTTGAAAATAGCAGATCTACAAGCTCACAATGCGTCGCGATGCGACGCATTGTGAGCTTGTAGATCGGCTATTTTCAAATGGGCGAAATATATATAGGGCTGAAGTGTTCAGTGTGCTTTGTAATAATAATCAAAATCTACAAAGTAATGAGTAACTAAAGTTTTCAAATAAATGTAGTGTAGTAAAAGTACAATATTTTCCTCTGAGATGTTGTGGGGTAGAAGTAAAAGTACTGAAATTTGTAAATACTGAAGAAAGTCAAATAAATACCTCAAAATTGTACTTAAGTACAGTACTTGAGTACATGTACTCAGTTACTTTACACCACTGACCGTCGGCTGTACTGTGGCTGCATTGCGTCACCAGATCATAGCAGACCACCTGGAGAATCACTACGATACGAGGGCAGGATGTCTGATGAGGAATTCATCTTGAATGAACCTGAATTAAAGGCTTAGCTTAATTTCGCTGTTGTCGGGCAGAAACCTCTTTTTTGTTGTTGTAAATAAACGCCCTACTTGATCATACTACACAGCGTCATACAAAAGTGTTTTCAGCTTACAGATCTGCTGCTTTTGATACTTTTGAATTAGAATTCTGAAAAGTAACAGTTTTTGGGCATGCAAGGTTGTGTTGCACATCGAAAACAGCAGATCTACAAACTCACGACTCGTCATGATTGATGCGACATGTTACGAGTTTGTAGATCTGCTATTTTTTTACCTGCAAGTATAAATCAGGCAATATACTACTGTTCTAGGGATTGATTAATTGATTGAATACTGTATAAGCAGGTGTGTTTACAGTACAGATAGTACTGTCCAAAGGCTATGCAAAAAGGATAAGGAACACACAAAGCTCCAGGGGTCTTGTTTGCATTGTGGTCCATTGTGAATTCATCAGTAATCATTTCACAGTTATTATTACCTATACTAGATTATGCATCAAATCTTTACCCGCTTAATGTAACCTTAATGTAGTCTCACCACTGCTCTATGTACTGTATGAGTCTCTCAATTGGTTGACACCTATAAATCTGAAAGACATTCTCTCTGGCTGCAATTTGTTTTCAAATGTGTTTTCTTTAATTATCCTCATTATTGGAAACAATTTCAAAATCCCAATAGATCGCCATATATCCTGAGGCATACTGAGCATCCTCTCTTTATTAGTCCTTAGAATTTCAAAATAAATTGGTCGACGTGCATTCAAATTTAAATCCCTATCCGATTGGAAAAACCTACCAAGTTCACTTAGATCTATCGCCTCCCTTAATGCGTTTAAATAGTCTTATTTTCACTTTCACCTTCAAACACCTTGTTCATTTGTTATTGCAAACTGTATCTAATGCATTGATTTATGTTAAGTGTACTACTGTATTTCAATGGTAATGTTTATACCCTGTTTGGGCATGTTACTGCATGTCACTGGATGTGCTTGTACGTAAGGTACTGGTTTGTACTTTTATTTTTAAGGTTATTTTTGTGTTTATATATATATCTTGGGGGTGAACTTGTGGGGTGGGAGCTAGTTTTGGAAGAGCTCTTGTCTTGTCTTGTCTGTCTGCATGGATGTATTTCTTTTATAGTTTGTGTATTGTATGCTTTGTTCATTTGTGCTAAGGACCCCCTCGAAATGAGATGATGCATCTCAAGGGGTTTATCCTTCTAATAAAGGAACTACTGTATATATGTAATATATATCAACCCGGAAGTACTCTGTTGAGTGGAAACCTCAATATGTCTACTGTTACTTTTCAGGATTCAAATAAAAAAATTGCAAAAGTAACAGATCTACAAGCTCAAAATGCGTCGCTTCGTGATGCGTTTCGGGCCGCGTTTCCAGCTTGCGGATCTGTTACTTTTGTCACAATTTCTTTATTCCATTGCGTTAAACTGACTAGAGTGTTTCATATATGGCAAAGCATAACAAATAACACAACAATCCTGCGTAAGCTCACAGTGAAAATTGTAAAGTAAAACTTTACCTAAATCTAAATGGCAAGTATTTCAATCTTTCTTGGGACACGGGATGCTTCCTCCATTATGAAGCTCAGAAAAACCTTTATATGGGCCAGAGGGTGTGTTTGCCTGTTCCACACGCTTCACCTTGACCTATTGATTCATCTAAATGTTGCTTTTTTCTTGTCACTCCATCTCATCTCCAACTGCTCTGCATTTCTCTCAAATCTCAACAGGAAGTGTTAAGTTCTACAGTATACCAGTCTGGTGGTCCCATTCTCCAGCCCTGACCTTCTTGAGGTGTTGATGTCTGAAATGTTTGAAAAGGGATAGACCAGCTGGATCATCCGGAGAAGCACTTTGCAGGTAAGAGTAAAACCCCAGTTTTTTTTTTTTGGAAAGGCTAATTATGCTTCCAGAATTGGGTTTTTCCTCACTGAGTTACATTTATCCAGAAAGCTCTTTTCTACAGTAAATCTGAGCTGTTTGGTGGAGGAAACACACAGCAGTAATTTAGTGTCAATTGATCCTCCATCTTAAAAGAAGCAAATAAAATGTGTGATAAGCTGTTGCAGTGCTGTTGTTGTTGTGGTGTTGTTCAGAGCACCATCGCTCTGGGCAGCCTCTTTATGTGTTGTGGCAAAGAGACGTGAAAATATGTGACATTTTGTTTTTTAATTTCCACTTGATTATCTGTGATTATGTACTAAAACAGCAAATTTGCACCCCCTGAGAGAGACAGAGAGGGAATGTGAAAGGCTGTAAATTATAGAATCAGCAGAGAAAAGCATAGTCCTGGGGAGAAACATCATGTTATGTTCCCTCTGCGTATCCACCTCGCACTCCCTCACATTCTTAAGCGTTTGAATATACGGCGGAATTATTTACACCTTCAAGGCAGCTCGACTTAACCGCACATCAGTCAATTAGCGAATCAGAAATTTTCTATGATTCCAATTTAGCGCAGAGTCCTTGGCTCCCTTTGCACCCCCACCCCCTCCCCCCCCCCACACACACACACACCCTTCCCCCCCCCCCCCCCCCCCCTTTCAGACTCCCACCACTGACAGTGACAAATTACTCCTCGGCTTGGCGAGATTGAAAATTAAAAGCATTTAGAGTTGCTCATGCATTTATGCTAATGAGAAATTCAGATATGATTTGCATGCCAAAGAGGGCTAGTCTGAGAACTCATCATGGTTACCCCCCTCCCCCTCCCCCACCCACACTCCCACACATCCCCCCCCTCCCACCCTTAGCCTTGCATTTATTTTTTTTCCTTTTCCTTTTTTTTTATGTGAGCAAAGAAGAAGAAAAAAAAAATACAGCAGTAATGTGTGCAACCAACCACTCTAAAAAATGTGCCACTTCATATGCCGGCAGTTTTCATTACATGCATAAAACGACATTATTGGCTTAGAGAGAGTCTTTTGTGTTTATGGTATATGACCCTACGAGTGGCTCCTCTCCGCAGACACTTGGGCTGAATTGGGTCATTGTGTCTGGGAGTTTTCCCATCACACCGTAGGAGGGAAGACCCAGCGACACACAATCACATTGTGTTGCTGTTAACACGGCTTCAATGGGATCTATTAAATACAGAAACGAGCACACACTGAGTGTAACATTGGCGAGGTTATTATCAAAGTTTAGATTATATACACACGCGCTGTTCTCTGGGCCCGAACCACTTTGAACTTGGCTTTCCCTATTTTGGGCAAGTAATTATAGGGTAACATTTTCAAAGATTTGAATTATTATTATTTATTTATTTCCAAAACATTTGATAATGTATGATGTAAAAGCTCTCAGCGCATCAGGTTGTGAGCTTTTACATTATATATTTTTTTGCTGTTTTTACACCGTTGTGCAAAGAATTATAAAATTACAAGATTTTTTCATTCTCAAGAAAATACATTTTCGGGACGGGATGTGATTTTAATCCAATCAGGCGAGATAATTCATAGAGGATACAGGATGGGCAAATGAAATCGGAAGTTATGAAACAAAAGAAATGAGCAGATAGAATTGGAACTGGAACATAATCAAATTTAAGTTGATAAATTATCTTTGTGGGGGTCCTCATCTGTGGGGGTCCTCACCTGGATGAAATTGGTATCCCACCTGAACATTTATTTTCTGTTTACTTAAAGAGCTGGAGAGATGGGGAAACCCTGTTAACTGAACAAACACTCATATAGCAGGGGTCTTCAACAGGGGGTCCGGTACCCCTAGGGGGTCCTCAGAGTTACCACAGGGGGGGCCGCCAAATCTTTGTGTGATAGGTTTTCTTTTTTTACATTAATCACTTGAACCCTAGCATTCCTATTCTTAGGAGAAATTTAGCCAAAAATAGCAGATCTACAGGCTCACAGCGCCTCGAGGCGCTGTGAGCCTGTAGATCCGCTCTTTAGTATTTTCGGCAAAGAGGTTTGGTGTAGAGGGGAAAAAGAGCAGACCAAGTACAGAGTGAGAGGTCAAGGTTTACTAATTATTGACAGTTTAAGTGGTTGTCTGAAAATACACATTAACAGGAATTCAACACTGATGATAGTTGATAACTGTCAAACAAGTCTATGAATCTATCTATGAAATCTATGAAAAAGTTCAACATGAAACACTGCTCTCTATAGCAATGATTATTATCAGAAGAAAATACAAATAAATAATACTAATCCAATGAAAATAGGCTTTTGTTTCTTGGTAAACATGTGCTCAACTTTGAGGAGCCGGAGGATTAGAAAGTCTTTGCTGATTTATTACCCACAGTAATCTCTGTCCACTTCTTCTTCTTCCCCCTCACAACAAATATCAAAGCAACACGTTCGCTTCTTTGAATTTGTTTGTTCCGGGAGTTTGCTAAATGATTGTAACCTTGGAAACACGGTTGCATTAAGCCATTTAGGCTGGGAAAAGCATATTGTGTCATTTTAGATTTCTTTGGGCTTCTGGGGGTCCCTAGAACAACATATTTTGAGATGGGGGGTCCGCAGCCAAATACATATAATTTTGGGTGGTCCTTGACATGGAAAAGTTGGAGCACCACTGATATAGCAACATACTGTTAGGATTTATAAAACATTTTTAGATACCTATTTGGGAGTGGACCCCCATCTCAAAATGTTTTGTTCCAGGGACCCCCCCCCCCAGTAGCAAAGATTTGAGTTACAAATGTTTGCTTTAAAAAAATATATATTCAAAGATTTGCACACATTTTCACGATTTTTCAAAAATCTCTGAGCTTGTAGATCTGCTATTTTTGAATAGCCAAAGAAATCCAAAAATGACACAGATGCGTCCCCGGTCTTAATGGGTTAATGAAGGTGGAAAATTAAATGGGAGTTTAATTTGTTTCACTGTTCATGGCTGAGGTGAAATGGATTTGCTTTGATTGAGGTGTGGCGCGATGAGGAGGAAAAAAAACGAAATCGCTGACATGATACTTGTATTTGTCACCATGTCATTTCAAGGAGGATGCTGCAGCAATTACGAATATGGGTACACAGCAATTAAAAGCGGTAGCATTCATTAATAATTTTTATATTAATTCATCAGTTGGCGGCTGGAATGATTGCCACTGCACACAGGCTTTCCAATTATGCAGCTTAATTAGAAATGTCAATATTAAGAAATAATTAAACTTGGGAATACATTAAGGTTGTCACAAATACTTTTTTTTCTCCCCTGGAAAACTTATGGCTGTCGCTCAAATGATGTATTCTCTACTGTGATATGCAGTGATTTGTAAATTAAAGATCGGACTGTGATTTATGAGTCTGCAAAAGTGAATCAAAGACGTGTACTCGTACTGCTGGCATTATCTATATTTCAATGTAAGCTATAAGTTGAGATCCATGCTGGCTGGGGTTCATATACTTGCAGGACTGGGATCTGAGCAGCTCGGCCTACTTTAGTAGGTTTAGATGCTGGAACAGGTCAGAAGGACCAGATGAAAACATATTTTATACTTTTTTTGTTATCCAGACAGTGCAGTATACTTGTAGATAGTCTGTGCCATAGAGAATTGACGCACGCACACACACACACACACACACACACACACACACACACACACACACACACACACACACACACACACACACACACACACACACACACACACACACACACACACACACCCTCTCAGTAACCAAGGGAAGGCGCAATTCTGAATTGTAACCCATTTTAAAATGTCCCAAACTGTTATTTTTCAGGAATTGGGGGGGGGGGGATAAGCCGTGTTCCAATGGATCCAGTTTAGTAATAATTTAGTCACAAGCTCTTGTTAATACTTGACAGACAAACCACTTGTAGATCTGCTATTTTCGCTGCTTTTTTTTGGCGACACTGTCATACGATGAAGCATAAACGTCATAAAACAGGGCATTGATTTTAATGATTTATGAGAAAACATGAGGCGAAATATGGAGATGCACGGTTTCTGCCTGACAGCAATGATTATGATATATCCTCATCTATGGTCATTCACTACTCCAATGTCTGTATATACCGATGCTGTTTGTGCACACTTATAGCACAAGCTTGTAGATCTGCTATTTTTGAAAAATCGAGAACATTTGTGCAAATCTTTGAATATATATGTTTTTAAAGTGAACATTTGTAACTAAAATCTTTGTTTCTGGGGGGTCCCTGGAACAAAATATTTTGAGATGGGGGTCCGCGGCCAAATACATCATTTTGGGGGTCCTTGACATGAAAAAGTTTAAGAACCACTGATATAGAAACATACGTTTTTCAGAATACTGTTGGGATTTAGGAGACATGTAGAATCGGCTTCAGGCCTTAATGGGTGAACACTTACTGTACTGTATTGCTTATTGGTATTAGTAGTTACTAACTAGTATTACAACCTTTTGTTTGATACTGTAGCCTACTTGTATTATATCGTTGCGGTCGGGCAGAAACCTCTTATCTCCATATTTAAACTGTTTGTGTTTTTTCGTAAATTAATACCCTACTTGATCACCCTACAGCATCACACAAAAGCATCAAAAGTAGCAGATCTACAAGCTCGAAACGCGACGCGAAGCGACGCGTTTCGAGCTTGTAGATCTGCTACTTTTGCTATTTTGAAATTTGAATCCTGAAAACTCACAGTTTTGGACATAATGAGGTTTCCACCCGACAGAGACGATACATTGTACTCGTACATTTATTGGATATTGGACATTTCTTGTAGCACAGTCTGGTCGAGTCTCTGCCCCACCAACACTTCACTGGATACTGTATGAACATGTAACAAATAAAGTCTGTACATCTTGAATACAGTGTCATAAACCACTTGAGCCGAGCCCTAAGATTCCCTATTCTGGGGGGGCAAACATTCGTCGCAAATAGTCGATCTACAAGCTCACAACGTGTCGCGTTTGGCTATTTTCGGTTATAGATATTTTGGTTGGAACTTATCCTTGGCCAATGTACTGTAACCCATTACTTTTTTTTTAATCAGAATTTGTTATGGTATAAAGCGTGCAAAGCAATACACATTTAGATGTATTTAGCTACAAAGTACTACAACGAATTAGCCACTAAATGTAGTCTATGCAGTCATTAGCGACTCAGCGAGGCTATTTTCAGTCTTGTGTTATTAATTCAGAAGATGACAAGTGTGATGCGTCCATGCATCCAGTAACAAGTGGCCCAATCCCAAATTGCTCCTCTCGATGAAGCGTAGCCACACGGGCGAGTTTAACAAACAACATTATATGATAACGTTATCATTTACACTATAACATTTCTATGTATGTATCTATGCAGTGGTGTAAAGTCGCTGAGTATATTTACTCAAGTACTGTACTTAAGTACAATTTTGAGGTGTTTTTTACTTTACTGGAGTATTTCCAATTTTCCGTACTTACTTACTTACTTCTACTCCACTACATCTCAGAGGCAAATATTATACTTTTTCTCCACTACAATGATTTGAAAACTTTAGTTACTACAGTAGTTACTTTGTAGATTCTGATTATTATTACAAAACATACATTAACCGCTTCAGCCCTACATACATTCGGCCGTTTGAAAATAGCCGATCTACAACCTCACAATGCAATGTTTGTGAGCTGTGAGCTTGTAGATCTGCTATTTTCAAAAGATTTTAATACATTTTTATACATCTGAAAACTTGTGAAACGGGACATTCTGCATATTGAGTAATTTTACTTTTGTACTTTAAGTAGGCCTATATTTTTATTCCAATACTTACGTAAGTCAATTTTGATTACCAGACTTTTACTTGTAACAGAGTATTTCTACATTGCAGTATTGATACTTTTACTTAAGTGAAACATGTGAGTACTTTTTCCACCTGTATGTACTGCATGTCTGTATGTCTGTATATACTGTATGTAATTTAAAGGAAATGGCATTGGAACTGATATCCTATATAATTATGCACTTTGACACAGCCATCCACTCATATCCATCCAAAATGGCTGCATAGTGTTCCCCCTATCGTTGTCTTGTACAGACACTTTAGACATAAACTTGTACACACTCGTAATGCTGCCACCACATCTCTCTCTAGCGCTCACAATGCAAACCCTGAATTCTTGCATCTATTTTATTCTTCTTTCTCTGTTTCTGTTGTCTGTTTTGACTTGCCTTGCAGTCATTGTTCATTTACACAACAGCTATAGTTCCAACCACACATTGTGAATGTCTAAAAAAAAAAGGCATTCAGAGCAGTGCCAGTATAATCCACAACAACAACAACAGCAACGGGTAAATCACCCAGAAAAAAAGCATCACTCTGCGATACGTTTGTGTGGATCAGTCCAGCTGGGGTTACGTTACATTGCCTATAGCAACGGTGTAAACAATGGGGTAGTATTTTAGATTGCGGAGGGCTGAAAGCAATGTAATTTAGACTAAATTGAACGCTGCATGCTAACCCATGTTTTTAAAAAAAGAAGGATTTAACGACTAGTGCGGTTGCTGTTGTTTAAAACAATAAAACACTGGAGGGTTGTGTTTTATGGTGGTTATTGGCTGCACATGGGCAACGTCTTTGTGTTGTTGCTTATATCTGGTGCGGCATAAAACCATGCCAATAACCACCATAACACAAACCATGCCAATAACCACCATAACACAAACCATGCCAATAACAACCATAACACAAACCATGCCAATAACAACCATAACACAAACCATGCCAATAACAACCATAACACAAACCATGCCAATAACAACCATAACACAAACCATGCCAATAACAACCATAACACAAACCATGCCAATAACAACCAAAACACACCACCTCCAGTGTCTTATTGTTTAACCACTTAAAAAAAAACATGATATCGTCTCTGTTGGGTGGAAACCTCATATGTCCAAAACTGTTGCTTTTCAGGATTCAAATTCGAACGACAGCAAAAAGTAGCAGATCTACAAGCTCAAGCTTGTAGATCTGCTACTTTCGATGCTTTTGTATGATCAAGTAGGGCTTCATTCATACTTCATTGACCATGGTCCCCCAGGGGTCTATAAGACAGACAGACAGACAGACGAAATTCAGTTGTCATGTCTTATTAAACACAGGACAGCTACAGTAGGAGTAAAATAATAATACCAAATGTGTAATAATAATCCAAATCTACAAAGTATACTAGTGACTAAAGTTTTCTAATAATTGTAGTGGATTGAAAAGTACAATATTTGACTCTAAGATGTAGTGGAGTAGAAGTAAAAGTATACATAATTGGAAATACTCCAGTAAAGTAAAAGTACCTCAACATTGTACTTAAGTAAATGTACTTAGTTACTTTCCACCACTGACTGTGACAGTGTGGAAGAGGCTTACTCAATTGCTTCTGTCAAGTGACAAGTGTTTTTCCCTCTCAAAGGAGACAAACTTTTCTCTGAGTGTTTCATGACTGTTATGACTCTCACCCGATATATAAAACACCATTCACATCATACCCGTAGCCGTGGTCTGGAAGAATTCATGTAATATTTGTGAACGTGATCAATAGTTCTGTATAAACTCGAGAAGAAGAACCGCTCTGCTCCGGTATGGGATATTCATCAAAGGAACTCCACAGTCAGTCAATTGGAGACTGAAAACGTTGTTTGAACTCCTACTTTACAATCCAACTCACAGTGAACTTTTATTCCATTCATTGACGACGTGCAAAGTGTTTTGCATTAAACTGTTCAGTGTGTTCAGCCAGATATGCTTCTTTTCATAAGGCAATCAAACCACTGTGCTGGATTCATCCACTCTTTTAACCCATTAAGGCCGGGGAACGCATCTGTGTAATTGTTTAGATTCATTTGGGCTATTCAAAAACAGCAGATATACCGCGCTATGAGCTTGTAGATCTGCTATAAAAAAAAATCGTGAATATTTTTTTGCAAATGAATGAATATATATATATATTTTTAGAGCGAACATTTGTAAAATATTTTTTTCCAGGGACCTCCAGAAGCAAAGATTTGAGTTACAAATATTCGCTTTAGAAAATATATATTCAAAGATTTGCACACATTTTCACGATTTTTCAAAAACAGCAGATCTACAAGCTCTTGCTATGAACTTGTATATCAGCTATTTTGGAATAGCCAAAGAAATCTAATGGGTTTTACAGGGATAATACAGTAGTAGCATCAGGAGGGGCCGATCGTGGTTTATTTGGTCAATCTTTAGTTTTTTTTTTGTTCGATTTTTGCTTTAAGCATATGAATTCAATTTTGGAACCGTACCAACATCAGAGAAGAAGAATGCAGATATTGTTGATATTGTTAGTCCCCCCCCCCTTCTAGAACAAAATAACAACAAGAACAACGGGGTGAAGAAACGCTGTGTGAACATCACAGACATCAGTGCTATACCACCACAGTGCTGCAGGTATAGCGGCATCACAGAGCCTTAGCTGTTGTTTTTCAAGGTAGTCATTACTAATAATCGCGTCAAATCTCTTAACCCTTTAAGGCCGGGAAGGGAACGCATGTGTGTCATTTTAAGATTCCTTTGGCTATTCAAAAATAGCAGATATACAAGCTCATAGCGCCGCGCTATGAGCTTGTATATCTGCTATTTTTAGAAAAATGTTAAAAAAAATGTGCAAATCATTTTTAACTCAAATCTCTGCTTCTGGGGGTCCCTGGAAAAAAAAATCTTTAGATGGGAGGGGGTCCGCGGACAACAACATATTATTTTTGTGGTCCTTGACATGAAAAACCATTGAAAATATAGCAACATAAGTTAAAAAAAAAGAACTTTAGGAAAAAAAAAACTGTTAGGATTTAGAAGACATTTGTAAAATCCCCAGAAGCAAAGATTTCAGTTAAAAACGTTCGCTTTAAAAAAGTATATATATATTCAAACTAAAGATTTGCACACATTTTCACGATTAAAAAAAATAATTAGCAGATCTACAAGCTCATAGCACGGCACTCGGTGCCGCGCTATGAGCTTGTATATCTGCTATTTTTATAGAGCCGAAGAAATCTTAAAATGACACAGATGCATGTCCCAGTCTCAAAGGGTTAAGATCACCTGTTGACTGCAGCGGTAACCCGAGAGCTGAAAGAGAGACTTGAAAGCGTCTGGCTTGCCTCAAAGCGACGGCGCTGGTCTCTCTAATGATATAGGATCTGTCCTGGCATGGCGGCGTGCTGGCCCCTCAAAGCTGCAACGTGACAGCTCTTTAATGCATTAAGGCCCGGGAACGCATCCGTGTCATTCTAAGATTTCTTTGGCTATTCAGAAAATAGCAGATTACCAAGTGCCGATATGAGCTTGTAGATCTGCTATTTTTTTAAGAGAATTTTCTTTTGAAAATGTGTGCAAATCTTTGAATATATATATATATATATATATACTTTTGTGCAAATCTTTGAATATATATATACTTTTTAAACTCACATATTTGCTTCTGGGAGTCCCTGGAACAAAATATTTTCAGATGGGGGGGTGGGGGGTCCTTGACATGAAAAAAGTTTGAGAACCCCTTATATTATAGCAACATAATTATTATTATTTATTCATATTATTATTATTATATTTGTAGAATCCCCAGAAGCAGCAAAGATTTGAGTTAAAAAATGTTTGCCTTAAAAAACATACATATGCAAAGATTTGCAATTTTAATGTTCACGATCTTTCAAAAGAAAATAGCAGATCTACAAGCTCATGAGCTTGTAGATCTGCTATTCTTTTTTATAGCACAAAGAAATCTAGAAATGACACACAGATGCGTTTCCGGTCTTAATGGTTTAATTGGACTCTTCCGTTGCCTCTGCGCCGCTGTAAAAAAAAAAAAAAAAAAACGTTTTCCGGTGTCGCTGTTGCTGGGCCGTTATGGTATAATTACTTCACAACATACAGTAATAAAAATAAAACTATATGGCAAACTTTTATTCAGAGGAAATGTACATCTGTTTATGGCAATGTGGTGTTTGTGGGAAACTGTGATATCCCATATCGGAGGTCTTTATTGAGTCCCCCCCCGCCCCCCCTCTGGTAATCAAATGCAAACCAAGCACTCATGCATGTAAGTGATGGTGGGGCCGGGATTGGTTTGGTGTTTATAGTTTAAGCGCTGTTTTGTTTCTGTCGGAAGGTAATTACGAGAACCATGTCCAATTACCTTTTTAATGTTGTTCATAGTTACTGGAGTCGATAGCGAGGAGGATTTAGAGACCAGAGATTTTAGAAGAAATATACAATTAATCCATATCTCTGGACCCCGTTGGGCCGGTGTTGGCCTTATGAAAGATACTGTATGTATGACGTCACAAACGGACCTCCATGCAAGGTTTACAACCTTTTGACCCCTCTGTGGGGCTCTGACCCCTCTGTGGGGCTCTGCCTCCCGACAGTAGGAAGTACTGTATTCAGTATTAAAGTACAAAAGTAAGATATTTCAACAAACAAACACGTTTTTAAATAGCCGATCCACATACCAGCTCACAACGCATCGCAACACTTTGTGAGCTTATAGATTGGCTATTGTCGAATAACTGTATGTAAGTATATAATATAGGGGTTTGTAATAATAAAAAAAAACACCTCATATGTCCAAAACTGTTACTTGGCACAGTCAGTCGCAGATCTAAAAGGTCAAAACTTGTCTCTTCACGCCGCGTTTCGAGCTTGTAGATTTGCTACTTTCGATGCTTTTGTGTGACGCTGCACTGTAGTATGATCAAGTAGGGTGTTAATTACGAAAAAACACAAAAAGTTAGAATTTGGAGATAAGAGGTTTCTGCCCGATATGTACAGTATGACATCACAAACCGACCTCCATGCGAGGTTATACGTCCTTGACCCCTCCCGTCGGGCTCTCCGCCTTGCTCCCCCCCCCCCTCCCTCGATGAGCGGACGGATGGAAGGAAAGAAAAAAAAGACCCTGGCCCGACCATAAGCCTTTATCAGTCAGACGGAGAGAAAGAGAAAGAGAAAGAGACGGGGGAGTGTCTCTTCTAGCCGGCGGCCCTCAGATTAGCTGTGAGAGCCGGAGGATCGCCCCCGCTCTCTTGACAAATGAGAAAAGCCGCAGTGTCCCTGGACAAACTGACAGGCCAAATGGAAGCAATTCTTTCCCCCAGGCAGGGGAGTAGATGCTGTGACCAGGGCCCGCTGCTATACGCTACACACCACTCTAACCCGTTAAAACCGGGAACGCATCTGTGTGTCATTTTTAGATTTCTTTGGCTGTTCAAAAAATAGCAGATATACAAGCTCATGCACCGAGTGCGCTACAAATAAGCAACATAAGTACAAAAAAAAAGAAACACATTTTTAGGATTTAGAAGACATTTGTAGAACCCCCAGAAGCAAAGATTTTAGTAAAAACAAATCGCTTTAAAAATATATATATATATATTCAAAGATTAGCAATTGTTTTAAAAGATTTTTCAAAAAAATAGCAGATCTACAAGCTCGTAGCGCGGCACTCGGTGCCGCGCTATGAGCTTGTATATCTGCTATTTTTGAATAGCCTAAGTATAAAATAATGGTTTACGTGGTTACACAGATGCGTTCCCAGTTTTAATGGGCTAGACAGAACCGTTTGTGTGTGTATGCGCGTGTGTGTATGGAGAGGCCTTACCCATGAGACAATTGCCATTTCTCTCTCTCTCCGGGGCGGTCTGGTCTGTGGGAAGCGATGTGTGTCTGTGACCTGCGGGAAACCCCATCAGTTGAGGAGCAACCACCTCTTCTACAGTATACCTGCAGGGAGGGTCTGGGTCTGGCATGGCTGTTTGTTTGTCTGTACCATAGACCGTAAAAGGATATGCATGGACAGCATCACGCCATTGGTTTCTACAGATAAATGAAGCCTATTTTGCAGCGATTTCAAATCCGCCATCTTTCTATATCCGGTCCGAAATTCGGCAATTAATGCTATTGGCTGAAACCACAACGAGGGCGGGACTTCACAGTAGAACCAGTAGAAACCTTACTTTATCATTATTTTTTAAATAAAGGGGAACATAATTTACATCATGCAATGTTTATGTCCTCCCAAGTATAGTAATACAAACGTGCATGTGTGTGCACTTGCACACTTTTACTCACCAGTTCGATCCCGGGCTCCCCCAGAGTTAGTGTGGAAGTGTCCTTGAGCAAGACACTGAACCCCTAATTGCTCCTGATGAGCAGGTTGGTGCCTTGCATGGTTTCCTCCGCCATCGGTGTGTGAATGTGTGAATGTACAGTCTACTGTATGTAAAGCACTTTGGATAAAAGCGCTATATAAATGCACCATTTACCACAAGTGTTATATGGTGCATTTATATATGTATACTGTTAACCACCTCATAGCATAATTGCCTAAGTCATATTTTCAAGGTTTTCAGAAAAGTAAATGCCTAAGTCATCTAGTTGACTTAGGCATTATTTATTTGCCTTTATTTATATCTGCCCTAACTCTACTCTCCTAACCCTGCTGATTCATCCTGTCTTATGTTCTCAGCCTATCAGAATGCTTGGTACATTCAAAAAGTTGACTTAAAATCACTCTCTGCCTAAGTCATCTTGGAATGTAACGAGCATTCTGAGGACAGATCTAGCATCGCGACGCATTGTGAACTTGTAGATCTGCTATTTTCAAATGGCCGAAATATATATATATAGGGCTTTAGTGATTATTGTGTTTTGTAATAATAATCTAAATCTTCAAAGTTTTTTTATTTTTTATTTAACCTTTATTTAACTAGTAAAATCACATTGAGACCATTGTCCCTTTTCGAGTGTGCACTGGCCAAGAGAAGAGGCAAATAAATGTTACACAGCTCTGCCAGTAACAACAATACAGGACATAACAAAGACAAACATGACATCCGTAATACCAAAAACCTACTACCAATAGCACCAAATACAGACTATTAAAAGGCTAATAACAACAATACATCATAAAACTACTAAACGAATATAAAACTAAGATCACAGCATTTGCTACTCGTCAAAGCAGGAGCAATGGCTGGAGAGTGTGCCCATAGCAATCTTCTTAAAAGTCACTAGGGGGATCAGAGAAGCCAATTTTAATCTGGTCTGTAGATCATTCCACGACCAGGGCCCAAAAAACGCAAGTTTTTATTTCCCTGCCTCAGATTTAATATTGGGTACGACGTAGCGCATCCAAGCATTTGATCTGAGGTTAAGCGAATTTTGGACAAGTTCAAATTTTGAACAAATGTACGAAGGGGAATTACCAAGAATGGCTTTATAGATAAAAGTGTACCAATGTAGCAACCTGCGAGATGCTAAGGAGGACCGCCCTACTAAGGAGTACAGAATACAATGATGTGTCCTGTAGGTGGAGCTGGTAATGAACCTCAATGCAGCATGATAAAGGGGATCAAGTCTGCCCAATATTGAGGAACAGGCGAATCGGTACACAATGTCGCCGTAATCGAGTTGCGACATAAAAAGGCCAGTGACCAGCCTTTTCAGTGAGGCAGAAGAAAAACAGGACTTCATTCTGTAAAAGAAGCTCTTAGTAACTGAAGTTTTCAAATAATTGTAGTGGAGTAAAAAGTACAATATTTGCCTTTGAGATGTAGTGGAGTAGAGGTGAAAGTAGAATAGAACATTTGAAATACTCCAGTAAAGTAAAAGTACCTCAAAATTGTACTTAAGTACAGTACTTGAGTAAATGTTACTTTACACAACTGTATGTTGGAGACCTTGTGAGCATGTACAGGCATTATGTCTAACACAACACCACCACGCTGTAGAGGTGTGTGTGTGTGTGTGTGTGTGTGTGTGTGTGTGTGTGTGTGTGTGTGTGTGTGTGTGTGTGTGTGTGTGTGTGTGTGTGTGTGTGTGTGTGTGTGTGTGTGTGTGTGTGTGTGTGTGTGTGTGTGTGTGTGTGTGTGTGTGTGTGTGTGTCATGCATTATGAGTGTGTGGCTCATATGGGATTTGCATGCGGCTACATGTAATTGTTTGTGCCATCATCATCCTCGTCATGCCAAGGCTGGTGGTGGAGGAGACTATAGAGACTAAAGAATCCTTGTGTTCTGTGTCTACGATGATAGGCTGTGAACATGACCTTTTTATACAGCCCATGTCGGGGCACATCAACCCAGCCTCGCCGTCCAGAGCCCCGTGGCTGTGTGCCGTAATTAACCCGTTAAGACCCGGGAACGCATACTGTGTCATTTTTGATTTATTTGGGCTATTCAAAAAATAGCAGATATACAAGCTTATAGATCTGCTATTTTAGAAAAATCGTGAAAATTTGTGCAAATCTTTGAATATATATATTTTTTAAACCGGACATTTTGAACTCAAATCTTTGCTTCTGGGGGTCCCTGGAGCAACATATTTTGAGATGGGGGGGGGGGGGTCCACGGCCAAATACATATCATTTTGGGGGTCCTTGACATGAAAAAGTTTGAGAAGCACTGATTTTAGCAACATACGTTTTTTCAAAAGACTGTTAGGATTTAGAAGACATTAGTAGAATCCCCCAGAAGCAAAGATTTGAGTTTCAAATGTTCGCTTTAAAAATATATAAATATTCAAAGATTTGCACACATTTTCGACAATTTTTCAAAATTATTTTTGAAAAATCCAAAGTATAAAATAATGATTATAGCTAAAAAATCTAAAATGACACAGATGCGTTCCCCGGTCTTAATGGGTTAATACTGAGGCCCTGATGGATTAAAAATCACCCCACTGAGATGGGCTCTGGCTGCAGCCGTTGGCATAGTGATCTGCAAAGAGCAAGACGCTGGCAGGGAGGCTGTCTGTGCTGCTTGATTGAAGAGTAGCAGAGGGAACCTGTGAATGTTAGGAGGAGGTGGAATAGAATACAAATTAATGGAGAGAAAGTGGGGGGGGGGGCTCAGAATTGGGGGGCTACCTGGTGTTGGACTGCGAGCGACTGTGGAGCCTGACCCATGCCAGAGTGTGCTAGACCACCAATTACCCACGTTTTGTCAAATATTTGGTCAAAATAAATACAAATAGACACATTTTCACCCATAACGACTTGGCCTAAATAAGGACACCAGTTTGAAAGTGGTTAAAAATCGTGACACACCAACTGTGTCATTGACGAATAATAATGTCATCCAAGAAGTCAAATATTGCAGATACATCAGACTAAACCGATAGATCTGTTGGGTTGGACTGCTCTGCTAATGCTGCATACCTGTGTTGCCATGACAGCTTAATATAAGCGACTTTGGGCTTGTTGCTTGTAAATATTGGTAGTTGCGGGGTTTTTTTGGCCTTGTTTCCTAAATGTTGTTTAAAACAGTGTTTTTCAAACATTTTCATATCGAGGACCCCCAAATTGTATTGAGAAAACCAGTCCCTTGTCCCTCCTTGATTTTGTTGATGACTCTGTATATGGTTTTGAATTATCAAGAAGCATGTTGTACCTTGTACTCAATCACATTTAAAAAAAAAGGACTTGTTTCCATTGTGGCCCTAATATGTATTCAAGGTGGCTTGTTTCTCTTGCAAAATCTGGCAACACTGGTGTCTTCATCACGATGCCTTCCTCTCTCCTCCTGGTGTATTCTGTACTCATCCCAGTATACTCTCCTGCATGCCTGCCTTTCCCTCGACTCACCCAGGGCCAGGCGGCCCAGGCTTCAGTCAGACACAGCCATCATAATTACCCCACGCCTGAGGAATCAATTAGAGCTAAGCACCATTGTTTCCAGAACGGAGCCGAGCATTAAAGTTTAAAAACTCAGAATTATTAAAAAATCATGCTCTCAGGGACACATACAGAATATTTACTGTTAACAAATAACTTAATAACTTCACTCCGAATTATTAATTCATGTCTCGCGTCGTCGGCTCCGCAAGACTTTACACTCGTGCTTAATTTCTCCGCCTTTTATACATTGTTAAATATGCATATCGCCTCTTTGACTATTCTATAAGTGTGCCTGGCATATCTGTCACAGCTTTTTCCTAGCTTTATTATACAATCTGAGCCGGGTTTTTTTTTTGTCTTATGACAAACTGATTTACATATCCCAGTGGAAGCATATGTTAGGTTTTATAGCTTGGAAAGTACATGCACTATAGTGATGTGATGTGTTCTAGCCAGTGTAGTGAGATATAAGTAATGACATTTTTCATTTGCTCTGGCCCTGACCAGAGTCAGTGAAGCTTCCTGGAGTCAGCTTCTTTTGATTTAAAGCTGCACTATGTATAACTTTCCTCTTCTAACCCGGATGTGAACCTGGTTTCCTGCGTGCTGACATTTTTGTCAGTGTGCTAGTAGAGCACATCGCTCGGGGGATAAATATAATCTTGACCATCAGGTCAAAATTCGTGTCAGATCCATGTGTCTAGGTGAGACGTGACCTTTGACACGATCTAAATGTCTCTAAATAGAAAAGCAGGGAGACTAAATACAACCACCCCAATTGTATACGTTATATTGTATTAACATAACTGTATTAACATACACACAGATTGGACAAAATGTTATTTTTTTCGTTAAAAAATAGTGAAACAATTAAATATATCCATGAATTCAAGTCTCCATGGGGTGACTAATCGATAGAAAATAAGTCATTTTGGGGGTGAACTATCCCTTTAAATATCTGTTGGTGACCATTATCTAATGTTTTGATAGTTATACTCTAAAGCAGGGGTCTTCAACAGGGGGTCCGGGACCCCTAGGGGGTCCTCAGAGTTGCTACAGGGGGGTCCGCCACATCTTTGTGTGATATGATTATTTGTTTTACCTTAACCACTTGAACCCTAGCATCCCTTTTCTGAGGAGAACTTTAGCCAAAAATAGCAGATCTACAAGCCCACAACGCCTCGCGCTGCGAGGCGTTGTGAGCTTGTAGATCGGCTATTTTTGGCAAAGAGGTATAGGTGTAGAGGGAAAAAAGAACAGACCAAGTAAACAAAAAAAGTTCAATCTGAAACACAATTTTATACAACATAGAGGGGGTCCCTGCTTCATCTCTCTCTCAGCTAGGGGGTCCTTGGCCTGAAAACGTTGAAGACCCCTGCTCTAAAGTAAACAGTAAACAGAATTGAAGGGTGACTTTTTTTTCTTTTCACAATCGCAATGTCGGTCTGACAAATAACAATTAGATATTTTCCCCCCAAATCGTTCAGGCCCACATTAAGCGATTGATAAGATGCTTTTCTTCTGACTGGAATACCACTTCAGTGAATCCATGTAGAAATTGATCCGTCAATCACTGGCTCGAGTGGAACACTGACCATGTGACAAATGATCTACTTAGTCACACCACTTGAACTTGGATTACAATACCGTCGGTCGGTACACCGTTTGGGGAACCATGGGTGTAATATGATTGGCTGTCGTTATACAGTCAATGATCCTCAGCCTGATGGCTGGCCGGTGACATCATGGTTCACCTTGCCTACTTGTTGTTAACTAGTTGTACGAACTCTTGTTTTATTGTTTTATTGGATCTTGTTTATTCGATACACTTATTTGTTTTAGCTCTTGCTCATTTGATTTTCCTACTTTGTCTCATCTGTTTATGAAAGTAGGTAGCTGATATATTGCACTTTTACTTTAGCGCTAGGTGTACTCTTAGTTGCTTGTTTTAGAAGAGAATGCACTTAATACTTCTGGTGATTAGTAGTTTCGTACCCTACCTATGTTGAATGCACTTATTGTAAGTCGCTTTGGATAATTCGTCTGCTAAATGACTGTAATGTAATGTAATGTAATGGTCAACTTTGCATCATCATTGCATGGTCATGGTCATGTGATTGCTGCTGAGTGGTCTGTCAACTCGAACTGTTCTTGATAATTATGCTGGGAACCCTCTGAAACCCCCCCAAGCACCTCCCCGGACCCCACTTTGACAGCCAATGCTCTAGGGGTCCCCGGACCCCCTGTTGAAGACCCCTGGTCTATATAGGCTCTCTGCATAACTGTACCCGGGTTTTCTATACCAGGCATAGGTCATACCCATTTCCTGTTCCGGTTTGTTTTCCCATATAGCTTCATCTGATTGGTTCGGCAGTAGGTCTACAAGCTTACAACAACACGTCGCATTGTGACCATTAAGTCTTCTTTAAGCCCCGAAAATAGCAGACCTACAAGCTCACAACGCGTTGCGGATGAGCTTGTAGGTCTGTTGTTTTTTCGTTGCACGACACCGGCGTGTGGATGAAGAATCGGACATTATTGTGGCGCTGTGGGAACCGCAACCAGATCGCCCCCTAGAGGCATTAAGTCAACATCACTGTGTGATGGATGAACAAACGAACATCCGATCCATAACGCCCATTCCGCCCCCCCCCCCATCCCCCCCCATGGATTCCTTCAGGGTGGGGAGACAATGAGGTTCCTTTTCAAATTGCAATTACTTTGTGAGGAAATTAATCACATAAAGGAACAACGTGATAAGGACTAATAACTAGTTATTACAGCATGCGCTGTTCATCACAGTTCAAAACTTACCTCATGCCATGAGAGAACAAAGTGTATTCTGCGGCCCAGCTTTCACATTAACCCATTAAGACCGGGGACACATCTGTGTCATTTTTTAAATTTCTTTGGCTATAAAAACATTGCAGATATACAAGCTTAGCTTGTAGATCTGCTATTTTTGAAAAATAGTGAAAATGTTTGCAAATCTTTTGAATATACTTTTTTTAAAGCGAACGTTTGTAACTCAAATCTTTGCTTCTGGGGGGGGTCCTGGAACAACATATTCTCAGATGGGGGTCCACGGCCAAATACATATCATTTTGGGTGGACCTTGACATGATAAGGTTTCAGAACCTTATGTTGATATAAGAATTATAGCAACATAAGTTATAGCAACATAAGTTTTTTTTCAAAGAAACTGTTAGGATTTAGAAGATTTAGAAGACATTTGTAGAATCCCCAGAAGCAAAGAGTTGAGATTTTGAACGTATTTTTTTTAAAGCCAACATTTAATGTTTAAAAAATATATATATAAAAAATGTGCAAAAGATTTCATGATTTTTCAAAAAATAGCAGATCTACAAGCTCATAGTGCGGCACTCGGTGCCGCACTATGAGCTTGTATATCTGCCTAATAGCCAAAGAAATCTAAAATGACAGACATGCGTTCCCGGATTCAATGGGTTAAGGCAATTTAAAATATTCCAGACTGCCTAATTTAGGGGTCGGACTTCTGTGTAACTTAATTTGACAAGATTAATTATACAATTAAATCCAAACTCTTCTCAATTATGTGGAGAAATACTGGCTGCCTGTCAGGTCGACCTCTCACCTCCGCCGCGGCGCGCTACCTGATAAGCATAATTTCAACGGGGAGCAGCGGAGGGAAATTGACGCCTATTTTTGTCACCGCGCTCAAAAAACTCGGCAGCTTATTGTGCTTAATTGCCGGCAGACTTTGCATCTCTGCCCTTGGACACGGGACAGCCAGAAATGTTCTGCCGTTCACTCTCACATTATACAGGAAGTGGGGGGAAAAGCTTTGTTCCCTGATTGACAGAAAGATCAATGGAAATAAACGTCTTAATTGGGGGTGTCAATTGATTTTGCAATTAGGATTGGCAGGGTTACCACTTCAGCCGCGGTGATTTATCGTCTGTGACGTTGAAGGTAGCTTAATAACACAATTTGGCTGTAATTTTGGACAAGTCCCCTTTGTTACCCCTTGCGGCCATGCACCAGTCCAACAACTAAGCAGGCTGCATCACCTTGCACTGAGATTGGCAATAAGCAGTGGTTCTCAAACTTTTTCGTGTCAAGGACCCCCAGAATTATATGTGTTTTGCCGCGGACCCCCATCTCAAAAATATTTTGTGCCAGGGACCCCAGAAGAAAAGATTTTAGTTTTAGTTTATATATATATATTGTATGTATGTATGTATGTATGTATGTATGTATGTATGTATGTATGTATGTATGTATGTATGTATGTATGTATGTATGTATGTATGTATGTATGTATGTATGTATGTATGTATGTATGTATGTATGTATGTATGTATGTATGTATGTATGTATGTACGTATGTATGTATGTATGTATGTATGTATATAAAAATATATATATTCAAAGATTTGCACACATTTTCACGATTTTTCAAAAATAGCAGATCTACAAGCTCAATAATGGGGCACAAAGTGACGCGCCATGAGCTTGTATGCTATTTTTGAATAGCCATAGTATAAGGTTAAAGTATAATTTTGCTGAGGGCCCCCTGGTCCCCCCGCTTAGGGATCCCCAGACTTTGAGAACCACTGGGCAATAATAGTATTTTCACGATTCTTAAAAGAAATCTTTTGACTATTTTTTTACAATTATAACATTCCCAAAAATAGGGACGCCAGATTAAAAGTCGTTAACGGAAGTATTACAAACAGACACGGCTGTCATTTCCTCAAAATAACACATTCTTTGAGGGCATTCCGGCAGGAAGAAGAGGTACCGCTTAGAATCACATCATGGTTCCACTTACAAACAAAGACAGCACTAGTTCCATGCCCAGTGGCGTTGGCTTCATAATTGATGTTGAGGAGAAGAGCAGAGAGAGCAGGTGAGCTCATTCTCCTTGACGAGCAGACACTCACCAACACGGAGAAGAGAAACCCCACCAGGGATGAGTGTGGAAAACGTCTTTCAAAGAGCTTCACTATACCACTCTATTCTCTCTCTCCATCCTTCCCTGCCATCAGTGTTGCCATGTCTGCTTATTATAAGCTGTAAAGACATGTAGTATAGGTTTAAAGTTCTCATGTGTTAGTCGCTTCTTTTGGGCATGTTTTCATAGACCTGGTTGGATATTTCTCTCGCAAAATCTGGCAACACAGAGAAGAGAAAACCCACCAGGGATGAGTGGGAAAACCTCTTTCAAAGAGCTGCACTATACCTCTCTCTCTCCCCATCCTTCCCTGTCATCCATCCATTCACTCACCTCTCTTTCCCCTTGTCTTCAGAGGGATTGGAGGAAGAAAAAAAAAAGCAGGAAAATGGTCTACTTGACCTTATTGTGCCCCTCAGTGAGTAGCGGCGAGATGACATGCAACCTCTGAGGTAAAGGGCAATTGTTTCTTTTTTACTCTTCCCGGAGCCAATTTACACCCCCCAGGGACTTATTTTTTTCCCCGTAAAGCTGTGGAACTATTTCAGCTTCTGTCACGTTGTGTTTCATCCGCTGTGCTGTGAGCGAGTCTACAAAAGAGCGAGCCAGCAGCCCCTCTGTTCGCTTTTTTTCTCAATCGGCCGCTAAGGGTCCATTACAACTCATGCTGGGTTGCCTGTTCCATATGCTGGTACAGTATATCCTGCCATGGGTTACTGTCTCCAAGTAGTGTCGGCTACACACACAATATAAATACTATACACCAGCGGTCTTCAACGTTTTCAGGCCAAGGATCTTGGCCTGAAATTTTGGATTTCTTCTCCTCAGAAAAAGGGACACTAGTGTTCAAGTGGTTAAGTTAAAAAAAAAAGAAAATCATATCACACAAAGATTTGGCGGACCCCCTGTAGTAACTCTGAGGACCACCTAGGGGTCCCGGACCCCCTGTTGAAGACCCCTGCTATACACGAAGCGCGTCACTTCGTGCCACGCTGCGAGCTTGTACGTCTGCTATTTTTTATTTTTTTAGCGGTGCCAACCGCTCTAATCTTGACTTTGTCCGTATGTCCGTCCGTCCGTCCGTCCGTCCGTCCGTCCGTCCGTCCGTCCGTCCGTCCGTCCGTCCGGATGAGCACGGGATGAGCACGGCAAAGAAGCAACACATACAAACACACACACACACACACACACACACACACACACGGACTTGGCGATTGCCTAAGCTTGACTTTGTCCGTATGTCCGTCCGTCCGTCCGTCCGTCCGTCCGTCCGTCCGGATGAGCACGGGATGAGCACGGCAAAGAAGCAACACATACAAACACACGCACACACACACGCACACACACACACACGGACTTGGAGATTGCCTATGCCATCTCTCCTCTCATTGGCCACACGTGCCACTGGTTATCAAAGAGGGGTCCAGGGACCCCCAGCGTATGAGCACGGGATGAGCACGGGATTTTAAACAGCTATAACTCCAGTTTCCAGCATGCCACCAAGTCCAAATTCAGTATGTGGACTTAGACCACCAATAGGGACCAGCATGAATTGCTGAAGCCCCGCCCCCTCTGTCCAGCGACCCCCAGCGTATGTTATGTCCGTCCGCCCGTATGAGCACGGGATGAGCACGGGATTTTAAACAGCTATAACTCCAGTTTCCAGCATGCCACCAAGTCCACATTTAATATGTGGACTTAGACCACCAATAGGGACCAGCATGAATTGCTGAAGCCCCGCCCCCTCTGTCCAGGGACCCCCAGCGTATGTTATGTCCGTCCGCCCGCATGAGCACGGGATGAGCACGGGATTTTAAACAGCTATAACTCCAGTTTGCAGCATGCCACCAAGTCCAAATTTGGTATGTGGACTTAGACCACCAACAGGGACGAGCATGAATTGCTGAAGCCCCGCCCCCTCTGTCTTCCCATTGGCTGGCCTTTAAACAGCCATAACTCAAGTTCGCATCATGCTACGGAGTACAAATTTTGCACATGGACTAAAACCACCAATAGGGACGAACTGTAATTACTTAAGCCCCGCCCCCTCTGTGTGCCCATTGGCTGGGCTTTAAACAGCCACCATTCCAGTTTGCAGCATGCTACCAAGTAAAAATTTGGTAAGTGGACTCAGACCACCAATAGGGACGAACTGAAATGAGTTAAGCCCCGCCCCAAAGGCACCGCTTCCTTCACACAGGGTGGGATTTTTTTAAAGTGTTTGGAAAATGTTGAATCATTTTTTTTACACAAATCTTCTTCTGGTCCCCCTAACATTTTTAGATGGGGATCCGTGGCCAAATATATAGCAGCGTGAGGCGTTGTGAGCTTGTAGATCGGCTATTTTTGTCATCAGGGATCATATATATATATATCCAGATGTGAGGGATAGGGCCACGTGGCGGCTCGAACCTCTAGTTATTACATAATCACCTATTGCAATTATTTGAGCTATAATCGCAATTATTTAACAGAATTGAACCTAACCCCTATATGGTTCACCGGAGTCCCTCACGGCTCTATATCAGTGTTAGATTCTATTATTGTGGGGAAAGATTTCGCCGAAAATAGCCGATCGACAAGCGAAAGCTTTCCCCACAATACAGATGCTGGGGTTCAAGTGGTTACGACTTCTAATCTGGCATCTATTTTTGGGCGTTTGGGCCCAAACAATTTCTAAACGTTTCAGAAATAACAATTAGCATGTCTAAAGGTCAACGCGTTGCAACAGTCTATTTAGAATTGTATTAATGATATGGTCTCTATTGATCGTTTACATTATTTATTTAGATTATTGGTACCACTCATTGTCAGTCATTTCTTTGAATATTTCAGTAAAAGGCTTTGTATATTTAAGTTATTTGTCTTATCTACCCTGTGAAATGTTTGTTTTCAAAGCCTAAAAGGCAAACAGAAATGCTTTAAAAAAATAAATAAATCAGAATCCAATGTTTTATGCCAAAAACACAATTAACTAAATCATTAATTGCAATTATTCATTAATCATCAACAGAACTTGTCATGATGGTGACAGCCCTACTGTAAGGCTGTCGAGCAGAAAACTTGTATCTCCTTATTTCAACTTTTTATATATTTTCCTAAATGAATACCCTACTTCATCACATCGCGACGCGTTATGAGCTTGCGGATCTGCTATTTGCACTATTTTCTATTATTCTTTTAAATAGCAATAGAAAAGGAACGTTTTTTGGACATACAAGGTTTTCACCCTACGGCGACGATGAAGTGTATCTTCAGTGAAGGGAGGCGGAGATGAGAAAAAAAGCCTTCAATACAGTGGAGCACAGGTCACTGCCGCCTGTAGCAGCATCAAAGAGCCATGTTTACATCCGCAGACATAATGATTGGTCCCTGCGGCGCTGTTGGATGAACCATTGTTTGGAGTTTTAACAAACCGGACACACATCAACAGTCCCGTATAGATTTCACCATCGCCGTAATCTCCACGGGCCTGTTTACACTAAAGTGACAAATATGCGGCATCTAACATTTTCCATGGGCTTTGAAGAGATGTGTAAACAGGAAGGATCTGGACCGTCGCCCATATTGTCAACAAATAAATGTCATTCTAGTTACAGCGGATTCAAAGTTACTTTCCACTCGTTTCTGTCGGATTTCTTTGTGAGCTTTTTTTTACGGCGTGTTTCTGCAAGAGTCTAGCTGTCTATGACTGTATGTCTGTGTGTGTGTGTGTGGGTGTGGGTGGGTGTGTGTGTGTGTGGCTAATCTAATCTCGCAAACCACTGGACCGATCATCAGTGCCAAACTTGGTATGCACACTGCCAGCAGGCCACACAAGTACCTCCGCCTTTTAGTCATGTTTCATACTTTTTGAAATGTTTAACTTTAGTTTGACATTGGAAGTCAAAGGGAGTTATTATACGCGATAGATATAATTTAGATGACTGATGTCATATATGACACAGGCTGGTGACGTAAAGATGATCCACAATGGAGCTACACCATAATAATAATAATAATAATAATATCTTTATTTATAGAGCACTCAGCACTAAAAGTTAAAATCTAGTCGAGAGTGAAATTAAAACGGTGAAATTAAGGCATGGATAAAAATCATTTAAAAAGAGATCAGTGAGAGACAAGGTCATAGAAGTGTGCTCTTAGCTGCCCCTTAAAGCCATCAACCGAGGTTGCCTGTCTGATAAGCACAGGGGACGTTCCAAATCCTCGGTGCATTGCTACTAAAGGCAGCATCACCGTGTCTCTTGCCATGTGTCGGTGCCACTGTCAGCAGTCCAGCACCGAGTGACCTGAGGGGGTGACTTGGAACATCCCTCGACAGGCAATCCGACAAGTAGGAAGGTGCTAAACCATTCAAAGCTTTAAAAAAAACTAGTAAAATAACTTTAAATTCTAGGTCTATACCATCATTGTCGATGTGGATCCCAAGATCCACATAAGACAGCAGTAGTATAAAGTAATGTATTCTGTGCTTAAGTACAATTTTGAGAAATGTTTTAACTTTCTTCAGTATTTACAATTTTCAATACTTTGCCTTCTACCCCACTAGTACATCTCAGAGGAAAATATTGTACTTTTACTCTTGCTACAATTATATGATTACCGGAAATACACCCGGTCATCAAATTATTGGCTCAGGAATGCGTCTAAAACAAAAAAAAAATGGATAGAAAATATGTAATTTTTTGGGTGAACTATTACTTTACAAAAAATAGTAATAAAATAAAGCAAACAATATAAGGAATGTGGCTGTCAAAAATCTGGAGTGGCATATGCCCCAGGGGTGTTACGGTAGAGCTGACCGGCTGTCTTTATGGTGGAGATGACCGCCTGTGGTGTGTGTGTGTGTGTGTGTGTATGTGTGCGTGCATGCATGTGTGTGTGTGCGTGCATGCGTGTGCGTGCGTGTGTGGCGGTTATAAGGTGAGCAATTTCATAAATGGAGAGGAGGAAGAAGAGACAGCAACTCTTCTTCAATCGCCTGTGAAAGACGGATGTAAAGAGGAGGGAGGGAGGGGTGTCCGGGGGGTGTGAGTGTGAAAGAGAAAAAAAGGGAGGAAATAACTGGGTGAGAGAGGTGGGGTGAAAGAGAGACAGAGAGAGAGAGAGAGAGAGAGAGAGAGAGGCTAGAGAGATAAAAAGATACAGAGGGCAGATTTCCCACCAGCTGAGTGAGCACCTCTATTATCTCTCTCTCTCCTTCAATCCCTCTCTCTCTCTTTCTCTCTCTCTCTCTCTCTCTCTCTCTCTCTCTCTCTCTCTCTCTCTCTCTCTCTCTCTCTCTCTCTCTCTCTCTCTCTCTCTCTGTGTATGTCCTCAGAGGCAGCATCCTCTCACATCAGATTAGCCGTCTGCCCAGAGAGACATTAAAACTCTCATGTCAAAGTTATTTAAAACATATCTGACGCCGGGCCCCTCCTCCCCCTCCTCTCTGTTCGTCCTTGCAGCATGCAGTGGCTGAACCCCTGAGCTCCGGCTGTGGCCCTCAGCCCAGCTGGGACGCACATCTCCCCCCATGGCGTCCCAAGTCACTATCCATCAAAACGTGTGTGTGTGTGGATGTGTGTGTGTGGTGCTAGGTGTGGCAGGAAGGAGGAAGGAAAGAAGACAGGAAGGAAGGAAAGAAGGGAGGGATACATAAATCACAGTGTGGGGGGACAGTGATGTCACAGATGAACATGTATTTGCGATATCGTCGTTGTCGGCCATGAAACCTCTTATCTCCATGTTTTAACCGTTTGGGATTTTTTTTGTAAATGAACACCCTACTTGATCATACTACAGCGTCACACAAAAGCATCAAAAGTAGCAAGGGCCGGTTCTGGGCTGATCAGCGCCCTAGGCGAGATTCCTCTGATCGCACGCGTGCGGGGGACCCGTTGTGCGTGAGCTAAGCGAAATTGTTCGCAAAGTTTTCCGGTTTCTGGGCGGATTTTGATACTTTTTTTTCAGTTTTTGGCTACTTTATTTCGGGGTTAGGGTTATGTTATTTAATTATTATTTTTGCCTGATTTTACCGATTTATTATCAAAACATTTAAAATTAATTAAAATATATATATATATATTTTGTATATATCATTTTTTTTGCCGCCTCTCCAAACTGCCTGTATGGACGCGCCGGCCCTGAAAGTAGCAGATCGCTCGAAACGCGGCGCGAAGCGACGCGTTTCGAGCTCGTAGATCTGCTACTTTCATTATTTTCGAATTGAAATCGTGAAAAGTCACAGTTTTGGACATATGAGGTTTCCACCGGACAGAGACGATTATACTGTATATTTCCATTTCTTAACGTGACAGCATAGCATCCTATTTAATATTGGTAAAACAGAGATGTAGCGTGAATCACCTGCATGGCCCCTAGCGCGGGGAGGTGAAGCATCATGGCTTCTTCACATGAATATAAAGCTCTGTTGTTGTCAGCCAGACGTGGCGGTGTTGTTGCTTTTATAAACGGAGGAGGATAACGGCACGTTTATCCCTCGCTTTCTTTGTGACAACTTTCTTTTTTTCTGTCTTTTTTTTATTATATTCTCTGAAAATCAATGAAAAGACGACGTTAGGCAAGAGAATCCAATACGGCAGGTAATGGAAGCGCGTGCGCGCATGTGTGTGTGTGTGTGTAGGAGGTTGTTAGGGAAGGCATGACTGTGCATTGACCACCGATCCGTCTCCCCGTGCTATTTGAAAATCAGCCGATCTAAAAGCTCACACGGCGTGGCGGACGCGACCCCGTGTGAGCTTATAGATCGGCTATTTTCCCCCAGTTCCACCAACCGGCGTCGTACGTTGTACGGCGAAGCATAAAGCGGCGGGCGGGGGCTTGAGAGATATCGAACGGTCGAGACGAGCCCTGACAAGCCTTTATCCCTCCTGATGGGAAAGAGGGAGAGGCCAGGTTCCGCTGTCTGTGGCACATCATGGCTCAGCTCTGCTCTGCTCTGCACGGCTCGGCTCGGCTCTGACACAGACGGCTGTTTGAGACCCCCCCCCCCCCTCTCCAGCCCCCAACCTCCCCCCTCCTCCTCTCCAGCCCACGGTCGTGGACCTCGGTGATGAATGTCTTCCGCAGCCACAGGGTTCGGGGGGGACTGGGAGCCCTCTCAGAGGAGGATCAATACTGGCGCTCAGAAGGACCTGCCATGCATCTTAAAAGCCCCTGCCCCCCCTCCCCCCCCCAACGGTCTCCTACATCACTTTATAGGACCAGGCTGTGTAGACAGGGACCAGGGTAGTGTGTGTGCGTTTGAGTGTGCGCGTGCGTGCGTGCGTGCGTGTGATGGGCGAGGCAGAGCAGCCTACTACATGAAGAGTGTCAGCAGGTTTCCAGAGGGGCGCGCCTGATGTCAGCAAACTCAAGGTCAATGTAGAACACACACACACACACACACACACACACACACACACACACACACACACACACACACACACACACACACACACACACACACACATACAGTATTACTATACTTGTGGGGACATAAAGAGCAGCAATTTTATGAATGCCATTTTTAACATTCTTTTGCAATTCTTTTTTAACCCTTCAGCCTGAGTCTCATGCAGCACCACCACACGTTGTGTACTTGTAGATCGGCAGTTTTCAGTGCATGACACCGGTGTGCAACGAAGTATAGACTCACTCACTCACTCACTCACTCACTCACTCACTCACTCACTCACTCACTCACACACATACTGTAGGCATGTCACAATTATTACATAATCGCCCAATCGCAATTATTTGAGATAATCGCAAAAAACAATTGTCTCAATCGTCTCAATCATTACCATGTTGAAAAATGTTCATGTACTTTAAAACATTTAAAAATAAATAGGGGAAATAGCAGATCTACAAGCTCAAAAGTGAGCGTTTTGAGCTTGTAGATATGCAAGTTATTTGTCGTCATATACCTGTGCAACTTTTGTTTACGAAGCCTAAAAGGACAAAATGAAATGTAATTTTTTACATAATGTTCAAAAACACACATTATTTTCAGTGACAATTATTCGTCAAGCAAAATGTTATAATCGTGACAGACAGACAGACACACACACACACACACACACACACACACACACACACACACACACACACACACACACACACACACACACACACACACACACACACACACACACACACACACACACGCACACACACAGCAGTGATGATGGCCTGGACGGGGGCCACGGTGTGACATGGTAATTGGGGGTTGTTAGGGCCATAGATATCCCATTAATGAGTCCCAAAACAATGAGTCCACTAATGAGCTTATAATGGGAATATTGAATGCATGGGAATGGGATTGAGCCGTGTGTGCGCGGCGCGGGCCAAGTAGCCTGTAGAGGGGAAGGACCCTTGAACCGGAGCCAACCAACGTGAGAACGGGCTAAATCAGCAGATTCTCAACCTGTGGCCAAGGATGGCAAGTGGGCCCCCAAATAATAAGCAAAACACTAAGACAGGGGTCTTCAACGTTTTCAGGCCAAGGACGCCCTAGCTGAGAGAGAGATGAAGCAGGGACCCCCACTACATATTGTATAAAATTGCGTTTTACATTACACTTTTTTTGTTTACTTGGTCTGCCCTTTTTTCCCTCTACACCTATACCTCTTTGCCAAAAATAGCCGATCTACAAGCTCACAACTATTTTTGGCTAAAGTTCTCCTCAGAAAAGGTGTTTCAAGTGGTTAAGGTAAAAAAAAAATCATATCACACAAAGATTTGGCGGACCCCCTGTAGTAACTCTGAGGACCCCCTAGGGGTCCCGGACACCCTGTTGAAGACCCCTGCACTGCAAGATTTTATTGATAATATAATCGGCCGCGGACCCCCATCTGATGATGTTTTGTGCCAGGGACCCCCAGAAGAGAAGATTTGTGTTAAAAAAAACGAAAACGATTTAAAAAAAATTCTAGCAGATCTACCGTATGTACAAGCTCGCAGCACGGCACAAAGTGGAGCGCTGTGAGCTTGTAGATCTGCTATTTTTGAATAGCCAACATCTGAATGGAAAAAATAGTTTCCATTTGAGAACCACTGCCCTATACTACGATAGTTCTATTTATCTAATAGAACTATCGTAGTAGGGGGTGGCCATAGCTGAGTGGTTAGTGAGCCCGCCTAGGGAGCCAGAGGCCCTGGTTGCCCCAGGTTCGATTCCAGGCCATGCCAGCATATGTGTCCCTGAGCAAGACTCTTAACCCCTAATTGCTCACAGGTTCTCATTGGAAACAAGGCCGCAAGGACTTTCATGAACGACCTGTTAAAAGGAATTATCCTTATCCTTAAGCCTGCAAGAGATGCACCGCCAAGCGAGCGAATCGCCACTCCGAACGATGCGTCCACTAGTCAACACGTCGTGACGTTGTGGGTACCCCCCGAGACGTCAAACGTTTGCCGTTTGGTCAAATCCGTCCCAAGCCATCACCCGTTTGGCCGTCTTGGGAGTGAGAAATGTGTTTAATTGATCATAGAAATAAACATGCTCTGAAAATGCTTGCGGCTCACCCATCTGAACACTTAACACGTATTAAGGGAGCTCCACTGATCGCATTCCCCCCAGATTAGGCACAAACATGGGGTATGAATTCATTCTACTGTTATGCCACCAAAATGTGTGACTACCCTCCTTCAAAACCACCATAATAGCAAGTCTTCTAGCAAGTCTTCTAGCTTGCCAAAAGAAATTACCCCCCACTGTTTTCCTATAAATATACTTTTACTGCTCCTCCAATATAGTATTGATGATTTCTTCAGGTCCACAATGGAAACAAGCCCTTAGATCTTTTTGTGTTATCCTTTTAGCATCATTGTATAACTGTACCTCTGTACTTTTAGCAAACTGTTAATAAAGTATTTAATCAATCAATAAATCAATCAAAGTGGTCAGTGGTTGGGCCTCGAATACAAGCCTTTCAAGCAGGTCCTGGTCAGGGTTGCCAGATCTGCTTATTATAATTTCACCCACAAGATTTTATTTGAAAATAGAAGATCTACAAGCTCACAACGCGTCGCTTCGTGGCGCGTTGTGAGCTTGTAGATCTGCTATTTTCAAATAGCTGATGTACATGTTAAAGTACTCATGTGGCCCATAGTCGCTTCTTTTGGGCTGGTTTTCCTAGACCTGGTTGCTTGTTTCTCTCACAGAATCTGGCAACACTGGTCCTGGTCCAGAATAGGTCGGAAAACCACTGGGCTAAAAGGCTTGACAGGAATACAAACTGTGAGATGGGCGTGGCAAGGGGCCTGTCGCCTGTCGGGGGGCACCGTTAACCCAAATCAATACACCCCGACCCGCCTTGCCTCGTTGGGGCCGTGATGTACGAGACCTCTGAGCATAAATAAAACATATATGAAAACCCAACAAATTATAGTAGGGCCAAGTCGACTAGAGATCCATTTTCTATGAAATGGCGTCACATTTTTTTTTCTTTGGTGTGTGTATTTGTCAGAGAGGCGTGCGCTCTGACCGTAGGGCCTCATTGTTACCCTCCTCTACATCCAATTTGACGCGAGCGAGAGCTGGGATGTGATTCAGCGGTCTGTTTGTGAATTAATGAATTAATCAGAAGTCGGTCGGGTGGTGGGTGGGGGGTTTTGGACGAGAAGCCAAGCGAGTGAGCAGGCGGGCGGGGGGACGGAACGGCGAAGGCTGTGATCAGGGCTAATAGCTGGAAAAGGAATTACAGTCCAATCGCTCCGTCTCATTCTGGAGCCCATTCACACTGCGCCCACAGCGGCAGCTCAATGTGATTTGATTCCATTTGGAGAGCCTTATTTTACTCTTCATCTCACACATTAAGGACCTTGCTATTCACCGGAGCAGGGAAATGGGGGTGGGTGGGGGGCTGGCATGGAACAGAATGGAACAGAATGCATTAGCAGACAACTTGTTGTAGACTGGGCAGGTCAATGTTTTAAATCCATGGCCCCTGTCCAGTTAAATCTGCCAGCCTGCACGTCACAGACTCACAAATCTAAAACTAAAAGGGTTGAATCATTCGAAGCAAGACGACGGCTGGAGAGAGGATGGGAAAAAAAACCTTGGAGTCGACATGCGGATAATAAGGCTATGTCGTAGTTAACCGCTTAAACCCTATATTTAGTTGATGCGGTCCCCCAGGGGTCTATACTAGGTCCACTCCACTTTTTTCTAAATTTCTCTACAAGCTCACATGAGATTGTAGATCGGTTATTTTTGACGAATGTTCAGCACAGAATAGGGACGGCTATAGGGTTCATGTGGTTAAAAGGCCCTTCAAATAGGAAGACCAAATAGGATTGGGCCTTGTTACGATAGGAGCCAAAGAGAATGTATCGCGACGCATTGTGAGCTTGTAGATCTGCTATTTTCAAAAGATTTGTATACATTTTTAACTTGTGAAATGGGACATTTTGCCCAATGAGTACTTTTACTTTTGGTACTTTAAGTATACTTTGATGCTAATGCACGCACGCACGCACGCTTCCACGCACACACGCACGCACGCACACAGACACGCACACAGACACACACAACATCTACTCAGGACCATGATATTGCTACCAGAAATGTGTGTGTGTGTGTGTGTGTGTGTGTGTGTGTTTGTGTGTGTGTGTGTGTCTGTGTGTGTGTGAGAGAGAGAGTGTCACTGAGGTGGAACCTTACCAGCAGTGTTTGGCTGCCCAGGACCGCGGCCAGCCAATTACCCCTCTTAATTATCTATTGACGAGATGGAATTGATGTTTTCAGAGAATGCTGATTGGATAATCAGGAGTGTTGGCCGGCGTTATTCTCCTTGGCCGGTCTCACTCATATGTCCAATCTGGTCCCTCCTTGTTATCGTAATGTGGTTGGCTAGCGCCGCATATTCCTACTGAACAATGTTTATGAGCTGAGTTACTGTTACAATTTCGGCATTTAGCAGACAGACGCTCGTATTCCAGAGGGATTTACACGTGGGAGATCAGAGTAAATGTCATGATCCTTTAGTCAACAAACGTCAGGGTAAATGGTCACGTAATAGAGTGCAGAGAAAAACTGTGTATGAATGAATGAATGAATGTTTTTTTCCGGTCCTTTTAACAGAAAATGGATGTTAATCATTGCTGTCGGGCAAAAACCTCTGCTACTGTTGCTACTTTTACTTTTGGCAAAATGTATATCAAAACAAAAATAGCACTGTTTCAGAACTCGAAACGCGTCGCTTCACGCCGCGTTTCGAGCTTGTGGAGCAGCTACTTTTGATGCTTTTGTGTGACGCTGATGCTATAGTATGATCACGAAGGGCATTCATTTACGGAAAAACACAAAAAGTTAGAATATGGGTAAGAGGCTTCTGCCCGACATCGACAAAATGTTAATTTGTACATACTGTTTCTGACAACGTAGTTGTCGGTGCTACAGCAGGACCCCGCAGTGTTGGTTTTGGAGCGGTACTTTGCCGCTTTGCGCCAAACTGATCTCTGAGTATGTATCGCAGTTGTAACAGAACATAGTGGAAAGACGCCTTAATGACAACGGAGCTACGAGAGGTGCATGTCGCAAAAAAGACTATTAAAATGAATGCTGAATATGACTTTAACATTTGTGGTAAAGCTAGAAAATAAAAATGTAGATATGGAGGTTTCTGACCGACAGGGACAATATATTATGAGAGAGTTGAGCAGTAAAGCTTGCGGCCATTTTAGCACGGAGCGATAACATGCAATATCTGCCACCGTTATCAGTGTTGCCAAGTCTGCTTATTATATACAGTAAGTGACTTGTTTTTCTCCAAAGTTGCTTGTCAATATTGGTAGTTGCGTTTTTTTTGGGCTTGTTTCTTTCCTAAATGTTGTTTAAAACAGTGGTTCTCCAGCATTTTCATGGCAAGGATCCCCAAATTGTACTTGGCCACAGATCTGAAAATATGTTGTGCCAGCCTGACACTGCCAGGGACCCCCATACAAGATTTGTGTATTTAAAATATATATATATGTTTTTTTTTTCAAGATTTCTCTTTGAAAATAGCAGATCTACGAGCTCACAACACCACAACACGTTGTGAGCTTGTAGATCGGCTATTTTCAAATAGCGGAGGTACATTACATCCGTTCAAAGTGTTCATGTGGCCTACAGTCGCGTACTGTATTTCTCTTGCAGAATCTGGCAACACTGACCCGTTGTGTGCATCCAGTTCAAACGTCTGCCTCCTGTCTCTTCTTTTCCCCAGAACCCTTCTTACCATGCAGGCTTTCTTTCTCTCCCCGCAGCGCATGCAGGGCTGCCTTTTCTGAAGAGAGTTTGGGAGAAAAAAAAGGCGACCTTTTCCATTTTACCTTGTTCATTAACCTTCGCCTCAGACTGCAGACAGGCCATTGCTTTTCTAAAGGAGTTCCATTTCCAAAACAATTCAGCTCCCAACAAAGGAAACTCAAGCGCTTTAATCCCCTCAACCCACCCACCCACACACACACACACACACACACACACACACACACACACACACACACACACACACACACACACACACACACACACACACACACACACACACACACACACCCCTTTCACATCAGAAGCCCTATTTTCCTCAGACCCTCTTGGAGAGCGTTCGTTTCGTTCTGGCTCAGGCCCAGGCAGCCGTCTGAACAGAACAGGACGAACGGGTGCAGGGGGGGGGGGGGGGGGGGGGCTTGGAGGGGGGGTGGAGGGAGGAGTGAAGTGACACTGATTGTTCATCCTCTAATTAAACCCTGCCTGACCCTGCTTGTTGGAACACCATTTAGTTCTCCCTCGTAATCATCGCACGGCAGCAATTACACTGTTTGGCTCCATTTGCATTTCTGCAAAAAGATTTCCCTGAACAATCAAAGACAAATTTGGTGGATGGAAGGGGGGGTGGGCATGGGGGTGGGGGGATCTGAGGAGAAAAAAGGAGCTTGGATTTATTTCGTGTCAGCACCAAATGTTTTGAAGTGGAAAGTCATGGGGCCTTGGCTCGAGAATGGATGTGTAGGGTTCTCAGGGGGTTAATGTAGTTTACATATATTATTTGTTATATTAAATGTTTAAATAGTGATATTATCAACATAAATATCGAACACACCAGACAGTCTACGTTTTCCCATAAGGAATTATATGTAGACATTTATTTCAGTCTGACGAGAAGCATGCATGGATAAAACATATCCCCACCAACCATAAAAATGAATGACCAGATAGGCCTGTCAATCCCAACCCTGAGAAAGGCAATTCACCAAAATGCATTTAGGACAAATACAGGTTATGCCATAATAAACGGTCAGAAAATTCTAGTCCAGCTGCGTTCCCATATATACACAGCCTAATGCTCTCCTGAGGTTCTCCTGATGTCCGTTGGACTGGAAGGTATTTGCACCCTGCAGAGAGTGAACCAATAGCCTCATACTGTCATTCATACAGCAGCAGCCCTTAACCTCTTAACCTCTGCCACCCACGTCTGTCCGACACGCTGCCAATAAACCCAGAATGGCTTCATCTCACAGATGTATTTCTCAATTCAGAGAGAGAGAGAGAGAGGGGGGGGAGAGGGGGAGAGAGAGAGAGAGAGAGAGAGAGAGAGAGAGAGAGAGAGAGAGAGACTGAGTGAGAGATAGAGACAGACAGACACCGACTGAGACAGAGACGGAGAGAGAGAGAACGTCAGACACTAAAAATAATCACACCCTATTTGGAGCTTCTGTACTGTAATTCTCACCGCTTGCAGAAAACACACACACACACACACACACACACACACACACACAGAGAGGGAGCGAGCGCCAGTAGAGAGCCATCCACGTGAGTGTATGTACTTCAGGGAAAAGTGCACAAGGGCAGCCGCTCCATCTGTATTCCGGGTGACAGTAGCGTTGTGCTGGGGTAGCGATTCTCTCTCCGCGAGATGCCATCTACAGAGAAACAGCCGTATGTCACAGGCATAAAAGAGAGAGAGAGAGGGAGAGAGAGAGAGAGAGAGGCCCCTGTGAAGGGCTTACATACACAGTTGGCATTCACACAAACTGAAGGAGACTTGTTTTTTTTTCTTTTCTCCCCCCACCACCAGCTCTTCTCGTGTGTCTTTGCCGTTACTAAATCTGACAACAACAGCAGAGCTAAGGTCGTCGTGTTAAGAAGAGAATTATGCCGGCAAATACCCCAGGGGCTTCCAGATTTCCAGGAGAGAGAGGGAGAGAGAGAGAGAGAGAGAGGGAGGGAGAGAGAGAGAGAGACAGCCGGCTGTGCGTTCTCCTCTTGGTTTTGCAGTAAATAAAAATGTTGGCAATTTGGAGTTAAGTCAACGACACGGATGAGCAGCGGTATAATGAGAGCATATGCGAGGCGTGTACAGTATATGCATGCAGCAAACTAAATACCTGACAGCCGAGCGGCAAAATAAGCTTGGTAGAGTCTCTATCGTCTAGGTAGTAACTGGTACATATTAAGGCAACTTCGTGTTCTGCCGTCTGCGAGGCAGGCAGGCAGCGCGAGCACGACATTGGCGTTTTTCCAAGAAAATACACTAATTCTGCGTCCTCCAGTCGAACGTGCGGTCCAGCCTCCTGAGAGAGGCCGTTCATAATATCTGCTTTATTACTGTACATTTGGAAGGATGAAATATATGCATTTTTGTTGGGATATATGTGTGTGTGTGTGTACTGATGTATGCATGTAACTTACTGTAAATACTGTATGTATATATCTGTATGCAAATCACTGTTGTCAGGCAAAAAACTTATGTCCATATTCAAACTTTTTGTTTTTTTCATAAATGAATGCCCTACTTGATCATACTACAACGTCGCACAAAAGCATCAAAAGTAGCAGATCTACAAGCTTTCTGCTTACCTTTGCAATGTTTTTATTTGAATCCTGAAAAGTCACAGTTGTGGACATATGAGGTTTCCACCCGACAGAGACGATATATACAGTATAAATAGCATAGTTTGCTTTACAAGATAGTTGGTTATAGTACCAACTAAAGCGAGAGCCAGCCGGCTGTTTAGCTTTGTGGCTCGCTAGCAGTCATGACTTGTGACAGCACAGCATCCTATTTAATAACGGTATACGAGAGAGATGTGTGAATCTTCATGGCTGATAGCTGATACTGTAGTTGTTACCGCCACTATCAAATGTTAGAGTTGACAAAACATTGAAACCCATTAATTTGATATCTCCGGGTCACGGAGAAGAATCGTAGTGTCTGTGACATCAAAGTGGCCGCACACACTTTTTAAAGCTCAAGTGCCAAAGTTTATTATGGACGCAGAGTAATAAAAACAACCAACGTTTTTTAGGCAGATGCAACTGCCTTCTTCAGAACCACTTTGATGTCTCTAGATCAGTGGTTCTCAACTAGTGGTCCGGGGACCACCAGTGGTCCTTGAGGGGGTTCCAGGTGGTCCCCAGCTAAATGATGGAGAGTTGGAAACCAAATGGACCCCTATAGATCTTTAACTCTTGAGAGCGTAAAATGAAAGTTTCATTTTACTCTCTCAAGAGTAAAATTATTGTTAAACATCTGCATTACTTAATTAAAGAATTGTCATTTTGATCAACGTTTGCCTGTTATCTCTCCTATTGGTACCAACATCAATACAGCATGGAATTGTGGACAAAATCTTATTCAACGACAACAAAGTATTCCAAGTCTTGGGTCTGAGAGGCTAAATCTCATCAAACGGTGGTCCGTGACTCAAATGCCGAATAAATAGTGGACCTTGATATGAAAAGGGTTGAAAACCACTGCTCTAGATAGAAGGCTATAGACGCTTGGATCATTTTGCCGTGGGCTGGCAGTGCCACCACTACAAGGACTGGCGTGCATGTAGCATGTCTGTGAACTTTGACAGAGCGGACATCTTGTCATTCTTTAAAGAAATCTATCCTCAGTCATAGGAGGTTGATGGTATGGTGATAGATGAGAGGGCTCAAACTGTTTGTTCAATTAAGGCACACCAATGGGCAAGTCAAAATCACACAGGCACACCTGCATGGTGGGTCGGGGTAAACTCTCTTATTGGCTTACCCTGCGTTGTTTGGTCGTATTCTGGTTCTTCATGTCGTAAAATCGGGGCATTTCGAGAATTCTTTAGGTCGTGTTATTTAAATGACGCTCGGTTTCAGCCACCAGATTTATCAAAGCTCCGACCAAATGTACGCTAGGATTGGCTGTATAGGATCGCTTCATAAATGTGACTTCGACGTTGCCCTACGTGCGAATTTAAGGCAAAAAATAAGCCATGTTTTTACGCCCCATTGATAAATGAGGGACAGTGTCTGCTATTTTCGCCCAATGTTCTCCCCTGCTATTTTCGCCCAATTAGGGTTCACGTGGTTAATAGTTTTGGGTGAAGCACACTAGATGTGTCTCTTTTTCAAGTCTCTAATTAAGAAAAGTGGCAGCGGTGTAGAAGGTATGGTGAATAATTGAGTGTAAATTTCAATGACCATAACAGCACAAATAATCAACTGGAAATTCTCTCAATAAATACACAGTATTTATAGACTAATAGAAAGGCAGAGTTTACTGAGCTACAAAAAAAAGAATGATTGGTGAAGTTTTAAAACAATCCCCACAAAGTCTTTTGAATATATATGTCAAATTGCAGACAATTGCATCACTATTTTTTTTGTCTTTTTCTGGGTAAGGACCCCCTCCAATGTCCCCTTGCTCTAATTGTGTCCCTGCATCCATAATTTAGTCTTGCATGGTGGTTGGTTTGTTATGGGCTCAACCTTGTTCAGTGAGGTGGACCGGACCCTGCATGGGGTTCTGGTTCAGGGTTGTAGCTCAATTTGGGGGGAAAAGGAGAATTATAGTTTAATATTCACGAGGACACAGACGCTCTGCGTGAATGGCGGAGAGTGGCGCTCCCACTGCAGCCATGTGCTCGGGAGCAACACACACACGCACGCACGCACGCACGCACGCACGCACGCACGCACGCACACACACATGCATGGGCCAGGCCCGCATACACACACTGTACACATGTATTTTTCAAGGGAGCGTGTGTGTGACACAGAGCAGAACAGACAGAGAGAGAGACAAAAGGAAGTAGAGGATGAATGTTGAATGATCAAAGAAAGAAAGAAAGAAAGAAAGAAAGAAAGAGTATAGACTACTGGCTACTAGCTGGTGGCCTGCTGTGAAGAGAGAGAGGGAGAGAGAGAGAGGGGGAAAGTGGGAGAGAGATTGGGAGAGAGAATGTGGCAGCATGTCCTTGTGCCTCCTCTCCTCTCTTCTCCTCCACTCTCCTCTCCTCTCCTCTCCCAGTATGTTTCTGGCTCATTACCCCCACAGCCAGCAGGCTTCTCCCTTGGCGGCAGTGAAAAGAACTGCTCTCTCTCTCTCTCTCTCTCTCTCTCTCTCTCTCTCTCTCTCTCTCTCTCTCTCTCTCTCTCTCTCTCCCCCCTCCTTCCCTCTCTCCCTCTTTCTTTCTCCCTCCCTCTCCTCTCCTCTCGACAGCCACAGCCCCAGTTTGCCCTGTCCTCCAGATATTAATCAAAGTGCACGGATGCACACACACACACACACACACATCACACACACACACACACACACACACACACACACACACACTGCCCTGTATGTACCCTTGTCCAGTGGACAGTGTGGTGCGTCTCTGGTCTCGGCCTCCACTTGTAAATGAGACATTATGCACCCTGATCCACAAGCAGCGACAGGAGGGACAGGATATTAAAATACCTTTTATTAAGGAGGACTTTGTTTTCATTAAACACTCCCCGTATGTGTGTGTGTGTGTGTGTGGGTGTGGGTGTGTGTGTGTGTGTGCTATTCTGTGGCTTTTCATAATGAACTGCTCTGTTTACCACACACTCACACACACACCCTTTTACCCTCTCTGCCCTCTCTGAAGGCCCGTGCCACAGCGGGACACACCTGACAGAACGCCAGGTGTGTTCCGCGCCCAGGAGACGTGGCCCTCTGTGTCTCCCGTCGCGCCGGGCACCGCCGGGCACCGGGCACTGGCTGGCACGCTCGCCAAGAGAGAGAGAGAGAGAGAGAGGAGGCGGCACGATGCCAGCCGGAGCCGCCGCCACCACATGCCGCTGAACTGTGGTCAATCCCTGATGCTGGTATGTATGTGTGTGTGACATATAGCTGGCTGCCTTGCCTCTGCTCACAGCCGTGTGCGTGTGTGTGTGTGTGTGTGTGTGTGTGTGTGTGTGTGTGTGTGTGTGTGTGTGTGTGTGTGTGTGTGTGTGTGTGTGTGTGTGTGTGTGTGTGTGTGTGTGTGTATTACTATACTTGTGATGACCAAACGTCCCCACAAGTATAGTAGAATTTGAGAAATAGACGTTGTGAGGACCATTGTCCTGCATGGTCCTCGTGAGAACATTTTTTGTTTTATGGTTGAATTTGTTTTTTGAGATTTACGTTTACAATTAGAACAAGATTCCGCTTGAGGTTATGTTTAGGATTAGACATTTAGAGGTTAGGTTTAGGGGTCAGGGTTGTACATTTTTCCCTATTTCATACTTATTTGTGCGGCGATGTCAAACACCGAAAAATAGGCGATCTACAAGGTCACAACGTGTCGCAGCGCGACACGTTGTGAGCTTGTAGATCGGCTATTTTTCGGCTTTAGACTTGCGGTTAAAATGCCCCAAAAAAAAGTATAAATCAATCATAAAATCGGCTTCCTAAAAGGTTGATGTCCTCACAAGTATAGTAATATAGTATAGTATAGTGTGTGTGTGTGTGTGTGTGTGTGTGTGTGTGTGTGTGTGTGTGTGTGTTTATGTGCCAGTGTCCCCTGCTCTCTGCATTCACTCGAGTGACCCCCGCGTGTCCCAGCGACATACTCTCTGGCATGAAGTCAGAATATGAAATGGCGCCATTATTCACGTCCTCTACCTCTGACATTGTCTTAGCTGTGTGGCTGTGTGTGTGTGCTCACAGAGGAAACAGACACAGATTATGATCTGTCTGTTGCAGTGTTGCATCCAGAACGTGATGAGAAAAACAGTATAGCTGCACATTTTCTTTTCCGCAAGGCTTTTACAACTGTTTTAAACCCTATTTATCGTCGCTGTCGGGCAGAAACCTCTTATCTCCATATTCTAACTTTTTGTGTTTTTTCGTAAATGAATGCCCGACGTGATCTTACTACAGCGTCACACCAAAGTATCAAAAGTACCAGATCCGCAAGCTCGAAACACGTTTTAATTTGAAAGTTTTGGACAGGACAAGGTTTCCACCCGACAGAGATGAGCCCCCTATTTCTCTATCCTGTTTTCGCTCTTCACTAAATATCTTTGCCACAAAATAGCCGATCTACAGGCTCACAACGTGTCACGTTGCGACACTTTGTGAGCTTGTAGATCAGCTTTTGTTTTTTGCGTTTGCTCCAGTATAGGGATTCTGGCAATTGTAGTTAAGGAAAGGCAAGGCCATGCAGCCAAGTTTATTTAGAAAACATTTCAACAACAAGGCAAAAATTCAAAGCATTAAGATACAGAGCATTAAGAGATTGCAAAATAAATCCAGTATAAAAGGACATCACATTTGAATACAATAACATTTTTAAGTAAAAGTAAAACTGAATAATAAGAGAATAAAATGACAGCAGAGCAAATATTTAGCCTTGTTTTAAAAGGACAGAGTTATGTCAGACTTGCAGTTTTCTGGGAGTTTGTTCCAGATAATAGTGGTGCATAAAAACTCAACGTGCTTCTACAAACTTTAACTTCTGATCCTGACCTGGGGACAGAAGGCAGACAGGCTGTACCAGACAAGACTGAGAGCATTGGACGGGTCATGATGTAGTACAAGATAAGAAATCGTTGTTGTCGGGCAGCAGTGGTGTAAGGTAACTAAGTACATTTACTCAAGTACTGTACTTAAGTACAATTTTTTTACTTTACTGGAGTATTTTCCATTTTCAGTACTTTTACTTCTACTCCACTACATCTCAGAGGCAAATATTGTACTTTTACTCCACTACAATTATTTGATAGCTTTACTAGTTACTTTGCAGATTTAGATTATTATTACAAAACACACATTACCCACTTCAGCCCTATATACATTTCAGCTATTTGAAAATAGCCGATCTACAAGCTCCCAATGCGTCGCTATGCAACGCATTGGGACCTTGTAGATCTGCTATTTCATGTAAGATTTTTATACATGTTGAACTTGTGAAAAGGGACATTCTGCATGATGAGTACTTTTACTTTTAGTATTTTAAGTGTATTTTCATGCCAACACTTTTGTACTTCTACTCAAGTAAATTTTGATTACCAGACTTTTACTTGTAGCAGAGTATGTCTACACTGCAGTATTGATACTTTCACTTAAGTAAAACATTTGAGTACTTTTTCCACCACTGTCGGGCAGAAACCTCCTATCTCCATATTCTATTCTTTTTTGTGTGTTTCCTTCTCGTAAATTAACGTCCTCCTTGATCACACCTACAGCGTCACACAAAAGCATCAGAAGTACTGTAGCAGATCTACGAGCTCGAAACACGTCCCGAAGCGACGCGTTTTGAGCTTGTAGATCTGCTTGCAGGTAGAGCTTGTAGATCAGATTTGAATCCTGAAAAGTAACAGTTTTGGGCATATGATATTTTGGCCTTTGAAATCAATTCCTTGACAGACAGGCAGCTTAATGTAAAGATGTAAGAACTGGAGTGATATATATGCCCCACTTTATTAGTAAGGATTGGAGCATCTAAAGCATTCTAAATCAACTGATAATAGGCTGATAGGTGATAATAGGCTGACTTTGTAATTGCCTAATGACTTAAAACCCTATAGACATGTACCTAGTTGACCGGGAGTCCCCCAGGGGTCTATGTCTAGGCCCCCCTCCTGTTTTAACTTCACACTATATATATATATTATCTTCGCCCCCAGGAGAGGGACACTATTGTATAGCATGAATTCTGCTTTACACGGAAACATAAGCGTTGGTTGGCCCACATCAGCCCAGGCTGTGTGTTGTCACACTGCACAGTGCAAAACAATAAGTACCCAGACTAGTCCCTGGTGAACTCTTGTTCTTTCTTCTCGCGGCGCGGCGCTGTGCTAATAGCTTTAGCTTAGCTTCCGTTCCTCCCCTGGGGTCTCGGGGCTGTGCTGTGTCTTTCCTGCAGTGCTGATGAGAGCCGGCCGGACACTGGGGAGTCGACGTCTCTCCTTCTCTCAGCCCAGACTATGCAATTTAAAACCTGCCTCGGGCATGTAGATATTACTCCCCGGCGAGATGGCCGAAAATTAATGGAAATTGTTTTAGGGGGGATCATTATTAACATTCGCCTTTGGATGCCCTTTTGTCATCGCAGCCGCTTTCCCCTGTGTTTTTTATTTTTTATTCCTGTGATAATTTATGCCGTTGACATTCCTGTTGGTGTGTGTGTGTGTGTGTGTGTGTGTGTGTGTGCATGGGAGATATGAATAATCACGGTGATAATTAGGCTAGTAGTTGCTTCATCACTTAAGCGGACATACATTCTGGCATTATTTGACAATCATTGCACATTTATCGTCTTAAAGGTGCTCTAAGTGATAGTTTTTTTATTAAAACAAATGGAGTGTTTGTTCAGTAACAGGGGTCATAATAACTTTCCGGTGGGTTACAAATTTCATAAAATCAGCTCCCAATTTCATAGCGTTTGTCTACTCATTTATTTGTTTCATTCATCACTTCAAATTTCTCTTGATTATCCTGCATCCTATTAAATGGGCTCTCTCTCTCCTGATTGGATGAAATTTGTATCCCGTACCTGAACATTCATTTTCTGTTTACTAAAGAGCTGGAGAGATGGGGAGAGGCCTTTCATTGTACAAACACTATAGTAATGATTACTATGGGAACAAAGAGCTATTTAACACTTATTCTATCACTATCAATATCACTTTAACCACTTAAACCATATCTGGTTGACCGGAGTCCCTCAGGGCTCTATACTAGTATTTTCAGTTTTCTGTTATTATGGGGAAAGCTTTTTCTGAAAATAGCCTATCGACAAGCTTTGATGCATTAACTTGTGAGCTTGTTTTTTTTAAATATTTTTTTAATTTTAATCGAACGATTTTGCAACCCCATTTTTTTCACCCAGTGCCAATTGTCTAAGTAATCCTGGGCGCTACACTCCCTGTGCCAGCCTAGGGAGAGCCCAGAGCCAAGCTCATGCCTCCTCCAATGCATGAGAGCTAACAAGCCTTCTTATCACCTGACAGAGGGGAGTTTCCCCGGTAGGACGTAGCGCGTGGAAGGAACACGTTATTCCAACCAGTTCCTTTTCCCCTCCATCAGGCGCCCTGGCTGACCAGGGGGAGGCAGTACAGTATAGAGACCAGGATTACTGCATGTTTTTGTGAGCGTACCTATACCCTCTAAACTTGCGAGCTTGTTGATCTGCTATTTTCTGTGAAAGCTTTCCCCACAATAATAGGGATGCTGGGGTTTAAGTGATTAATAACTTCGCAAAGTGACAATTTTGTTTTTACTGTCATGTTGACTGCAGTTGCTCCTTTGCAGCAAACAACAAGCTGCCTCTCTAAAGCACGTTAGACTTTCTATTATACAGAGAGAGAGCGAGAGAGAGCAGGAATGAAAGCATTGCAGCCTCTTCCATCATGTTTGGTTGCAGCAGCGTGGTGGAGTAGCACTCCTCTCGTGGAGGGGCTCCTGGGAGTCACATTCCCCCACACACACACGACTCAATTTCACACCTCAAGGCAGGATTAAGAGGCCTCGGCGCTCCAGGCAAACGCCAGGAAAAAAGGGTAAATATCACCCTTGTTCCTGGGCTGCCGGAAAATCCGCTATTTAAATGTGGAATAATAGAATTGACATTTTCCAGTTCATTATGCACCCTCTGACCTTCAGGATGTATGACTTGGATACTTCTACCAGCAAAGAGAGGCGAGGCCCCGGGTCTCCCTAATGGGAGAGCTTTGACCTTGTCAGTAACTAAGGGGAGGTCAGGGATGAAGGGGGGGCCCAAATTTGGCCCCAGAGACGTAGATTACGGAGGAGGCTCTCGCTCTCTCTGTGTGTGTGTGTGTGTGTGTGTGTGTGTGTGTGTGTGTGTGTGTGTGTGTGTGTGTGTGTGTGTGTGTGTGTGTGTGTGTGTGTGTGTGTGTGTGTGTGTGTGTGTGTGTGTGTGTGTGTGTGTGTGTGTGTGTTCAATTCAACAGAGATTACATGTCTTTTCCACAATAATTGCTAAAACATTTTTTTTTAAACCTTAACCCGTTTTTCTCAAACCCTTAAAAACACAAAACTAAATCTTCAAACCACATTCATCAAAACCCCCGGAATCTTCTGTCAAAAAATCTAACAATTACCTTAAAACCATGTAATCTGTGCACAAAGCCAGTTAATAACACTGCATAGCATTATAGACACAGCATCCAGGGCATTTTGAGCTTCTAGATCTGCTATTTTTGGCAAAGTGATTTAGTGTAGAGAGAGCAGACCAAGTTCTGGGTTGACGCCGGTCAACTAAAGTTTATAGGGTTTAAAGGAGTTTTGTTTTTGTCGCATTTCTGAGCCAATAATTTGATGACCGGCGGAGTCAACTCAAAGAGTCTAAGCAGCCACCCGGACATCGAATTATTGGCTTAGGAACTCACAGTACAGTGAATATATTAGCACAGTGAATATAGTGTAAGTATTACAAGTATAGGCTAATGAAGCGTGATATTTGAAAACGGTGTCTAACTACCTGAACCAGAACAGTATATAAGAGTGAATGATTTGACAAATGTGTTTAGGCCTAAACTTTAAGCCACTGAGCATTAAGGTTCAGAGAGTGGGGTATCGGGTTTTAGACATTCAGAAAGATTGCTCTGGGGTGAGCATTCCGGGAAAATAGGCAATCTACAATCTCACAACGCGTAGCGATGCATTGTGAGCTTGTTGATCGGCTCTTTTAGGACGAACAGATTTGGTATACAGGGGAAAAAAAGAGGGGGCCTAGTATAGAGCCCATGGGGGACTCCAGTTAACAAAGTATACTATAGGGCAGGGTTCTTCAACGTTTTCAGGCCAAGGACCCCCTAGCTGAGAGAGAGATAAGGCAGGGACCCCCTACTCTATATTGTATAAAAGTGTGTTTCAGATTAAAGTTTTTTTTTTTACTTTGTCTGCTCTTTTTTCCCTCTACACCTATAGCCTCTTTGCCAAAAATAGCCGATCTACAAGATCTCAACGCCTCGCAGCGCGAGGTGTTGAGAGCTTGTAGATCTGCTATTTTCGGCTAATGTTCCCCTCAGAAAAGGAATTCTAGGGTTCAAGTGGTTAATGTAAAAAAACTAAATCCTATCACACAAAGATTTGAGGACCCCTCAGGGGTCCTAGGGGTCCCGGACCCCCTGTTGAAGACCCCTGCTGTAAGGTTTTAAGTGGTTCAAAACTTGCAGCATGTTTGATTATGTTTGTGAATTAAACAGAGGGTAACATGACAAACATGTTAGTGCTTGAACGTGTTACATTTCTGATCCTCATGGATGGTACTGTATGTAACAGATGAGGGGTGTGTATTACATCGTTTAGAGAGTTCCGACCAGTGTTGCCATGTCTGCTTATTACAAGGGACTTTGGGCTTGTTTTTCTGTAAAGTTGCTTGTAAATATTGGTAGTTGTGGGTTGCTGTTTTTTTTGGGCTTGTGTAGTTGCTTATTTGGGCTTGTTTCCTAATGTTGTTTAAAACAGTGTTTCTCAAACATTTTCATGTCAAGGACCCCCAAATTAATACCCATTTGTCCACGGACCCCCCATCTGAAAAGATTTTGTGCCAGGGACCCCGATACAAGATGTGTGTAGCCTACTTAAATTTGTCAATGTTTTTCTTGATTTTTGTGGGGAAATAGCAGATCTACAAGCTCAGAACGTGTCGCATCGCGTCGCAACTTGTTGCCGGTTTCTCTCAAAAAGTCTGGCAACACTGGTTTCCGACTTGTGTTTATCTGTTTTTGGGCCAAACTGCCGGGTTTCTTTCTTATCACAGATGGACTCGTCTAATCTTCACTTGGCTCGCCGCCTTTGTGTCCGACTGTACTTAAAAAGAATCCCCCGGATTCAAACCAAATCCATCTCACTCTGTCACCCAAATGCAATGGCAGAGAATCGTATCTTGGCGACTTTTTGCAGGATTATTCTGTTTTGAATGTGACTTGTAATCTCTTCCATTTGTGTGAACTATATACAATGATGTGCGCTGGCCGCCCGGCAGAGATAATCTTATTACTCAGTTGCCTTTTGTTTTCGGCTCTTGTTCCCTTTTATTCATTATTAAAACATTTAGCTGCATTAAACATGCTAATTTGCAGCTGGGCATAATTGGGGTCTTGCATTAAAACCCCCCCTCTCTCCTGTTTGGTAGGAGATTAGGAAATTTCATCGGCAGGATTATAGCGGAAAGCCCATGAAATGGTCTTGCTACCCATTATGTCTAAAGCCATTCAATCGTATTAATGTAAAAAAGAGAATGTAGGCTATTATTCTCAAAAAAAGTCTTTGTTGTAGTAAGACAAAAAGATGGCAGACTATTCAGGGAGCCGAGATGAAACCTACACATTTACACACAGATCCACACATTGATCATTCTGTGGGCTTCGCCCCGCCTCAGATGTTTGTGAGATCAGAGCTGTGAGATCTCACAGTGAAATGATATATCTCACACAATGTGAAATGGGTTCCCACGTCTCTGCTCAAAAAATGTCAAAGAGAAAAGACGCAAAGAGAATATAATAATAGGTGTCAGTATTTTCTGTCTAGTTCACCTTGGGGCATAACGAGCGATCACATCATCGCTGTCGGGAGAAAACCTTGTATGTGCAACGCTGTTACTTTTCAGGAAATTGGGGGTTCGGGGGTTGGGGGGGGGGGGGGGCTGTGTTCCAGTCGATCCAATGTAGTTATTATTATACAAGCTCTTGTTAATACTTGTACCCACGGACAGACTTTCAACCACTTTCAATAATGTTCAAAAACTGTCAAAATTTTCCATCTAGATCGGCTAGTTTTTGCTACATTTGTGCAACACTCTCGTATGACGAAGTACAGCGTTAATTTAACCACTTAAACCCCCAGCGTCCACATTGCGGAGAAAGCTTTCGCAGGACAATAGCAGATCGACAAGCTAGAGCTTGCCGATCGGCTATTTTCTGCGAAAGCTTTCCCCGCAATAACAGAAAACAGAAATAACGCTAGTATAGAGCCCTGAGGGGCTCCGGTCAACCACATGAAGTGGTTAAGAAAAAAGAAAATACCCTTAAAAAGTTGAAATAATGGAGATACAAGGTTTCTGCCTGACAGCAATAACACGGAAACCGAGGGGGGTGGTGCTGGGCTGGGTAGGGGTGCCGGGTATGGGGTGCTCACTCAGAGTACTGAGCAACTTTTTAGATTTTGTGTCAAAACATATTTAAAATTTGAACAGTGCCAGCGCTCCTGTGGTGCAGCGCGGGGCCTGTCGCAGCGTGCTAGCTCTAATACACGAGGCTGCTTTCATTTCCCTGTCTGACACGTTAAGTGGCGTGATGCACAAAGAAGCTCCGCTTTTAATTGTTTGGACAGATCACTCAGGGGAGCGTGGGGGGGGAGGGGAGGGGGGTGGTGGGGTGTCTTTGATTCGGCTGTTGACAGAATAGGCACAGACTGGAGACGGGGCGGAGTGGCTCTGCTGGCTGGCTGGCCAAGTTCTATCACTTGAATCGATTGCGATGGACCAGATTATACCTTCCGGATGCACTTAGGAGTAAAGGGTCCCGCCTTACACATAGGGTGGGTTTACTGAAAGGAAACCGTGACAAGGAAGAAGCTCGACTTGTTATATGCGTTGTATGCATATCTGTGCAAATCTTGGTTGTCAGTATATATTTTTTATATTGGAGTTTTTTTCAGATGGGGGTCCGTGGCCAAATTCATATCAATTTGGGGCTTCTTGTCTGTCATGATGAAGGTCTAACGACCGAAACGTCGACTTATTAACAAGGTTTCTTTTTTTGCAAGTTCCTAGACAGTGTGCAGGACCTTTTTCTTTGATACCTACAACTGGTATCAAAGACCCTTTTGTGAACGTTCGGACCTCCCTTTGTCCTACGCAACTTTTAAGGATGTGCATCGGCCTTCTTTTCAAGTGTGGGGCTCCTTGACGTGAAAGTATTGTCACAACACAACACAGTCCATTCATATTTTTTCTGCCCTCTGCTCTTCGGGGGGGAGCGATTAAGGGTGACGGACGACCGGGTGATCAAAAACGACTGCCTCCACCCCCCCCCCCACGTCCCCTCCCCTCCACCCTTCAACACAACAGCCACAAATTAGCCACTCTGCTGTCAGTATTATCAGGCCGATCGTTGTCCATAATTAGAGTCTCGGTGTCGGCCTTGCCGCCCATTAAGGGAACAATAGGGCCCTGGAATACAGCAGCGGCCGCTTTGGACAAATAACGTGCTGAGACCACTTGACTTTCGCGAAGAAGAGATGGAGCGAAGCATCTGATGCCATTACGTCTGTCTGTCTGTCTGCTCATATAGGGAAACACCATTACGTCTGTCTGTCTGTCTGCTCATATAGGGAAACACCAGCGTTTTCACAAGACACACGTGCACGGATTCATATTGTCACTGCAGTCGTGCAGAATCTAGGCCTGTCACAATTAATACATAATCGCCTAATCCCATTTTTTAAAGATAAGTGTCATAATCATTTCCATGTAGAAAATAATTAATACATTTTCAAGCATTAAAAAAAAATGTTCAATGCGTATTTGTCATATCTGCCCGGTGCAACTTTTGTTTACGAAGCCTAAAAGCAAAGCAGAAATGTATGTTTTTATTCATAATGTTCAACGACAGAAACACAACTAAATCGTTAATCACAATTATTTGACTGACAAATAATCGTCAAAGTAAAAATATCATAATCTTGACGTGTGTGTGTGTGTGTGCGTGCGTGCGTGTGCGTGTGCGTGTGTGTGTGTGTGTGTGCAAATAAATGAAGGTCAATGAATACAAAAACACATTGTATAGTAGGGGTGGGACGATATATCGATATCGCGATATATCGCGATACTTTCTCCCGCGATAAATAATCGATAAACTGCCGAAAAAAATCGATATTAACGATATGGTTTTGTGATACGTTGTTTTTCCGACTCTGTATTTGTGTAATGATGACTTTGAACTGTTTGGTGCTATTTTAATTGTTTATTAATTGAATACAAGGACTATCGTGATATATCGTTGGTGAAATTTCATGCAATATATCGTGATATCGCAATATATCGCAATATATCGAATATCGTGATATTATCGTTATCGAGGGCCTAATATCGCCACAGATATCGTATCGTGAGATACCAATATCGTCCCACCCCTAATGTATAGTAAGTGCAAAACACATTCAGTGAGTATTATAATGGTTTGAACACAGATACATGGAACATTAACCATGTCGCACATCTCTGAATGGCTGTTATGCCTATAAAGGTCTTTACATAGTAAGTGGCCTGCACCTTCCACTCTAGCTTAGAGGAAGACTTTATGACTAAAGTCATTAAATACCAGCTGCTCCTTGATACCGTCACAGAGCTACAGGTCATACGTAGATGCAATCTACTTGTGTTTGTCTTTGGCATTCCATAGGATCTATGTCCATAGGAGGCTTCCAACAACTTGGGATGTCAAAGAAAGCAGCTAAACGGCTTGCAGAATTCTGTGCAATCTCTTCTATCATTGGTAGACACCAAATATGGGCAAAGACGCTGTTACTTGTACCCCTGAGCGGTGTTTGGGTATTTGTCCAAGATTTTGCTGACTGTACTTTTATTACAGCACACAAATATGCGTGTCCTTGTATTGAGTATCTTAAGTCAGGGGTCTTCAACAGGGGGTCCGGGACCCCGAGGGGGTCCTCAGAGTTACTACAGGGGGTCCGCCAAATCTTTGTGTGATACGTTTTTTACCTTAACCACTTGAACCCTAGCATCCCTTTTCTGAGGAGAACTTTAGCCAAAAATAGCAGATCTACAAGCTCACAACGCCTCGCAGTGCGAGGTGTTGTGAGCTTGTAGATCTGCTATTTTTGGCAAAGAGGAATAGGTGTAGAGGGGGAAAAAGAGCAGGCCAAGTAAACACAAAAGGTTTAATCTGACACACACCATATAGAGGGGATCCCTGCTTCATCTCTCTCTCAGCTAGGGGGTCCTTGGCCTGAAAACGTTGAAGACCCCTGTCTTGAGTGGTTTTGCCAAATAATTGGCAAAACCCTAAGTTTTGATTGATAATATAAAACATTCATATGACCCACTGACCCACTGACCACTTAACAGAAATGTTACTTATGTTTCTGTGTGGATCGCACAAAAGTAGTGAAAATAGCCTATCTACTGTACAAGCTCACATCACAACGAGTCATGAAAAGTATTAACTAGAGCTTGTGACTAAATAATAACTATGTTGGATCCATTGGAACACAGGTTCTCTTTTTCCCCATTTCCTGAAAAGTAACGGTTTTGCACATTAAAGGTTTCTGCCCGACAGGCTGCCACGATAATATGCAACAATCCTCTACTATGACACATACAAGAAACACACACACACGCACGCACGCACACACACGCACACGCACAGAGAGAGAGAGAGACACTTTGCTTCATACTGTGACAGTGTTTTTCCTCCTTCCCGTGCCCATATTCTTTTGACAAGAAAGAGACACAAATACAAATATCATCGACGTGCGCGGCTGTGGCCTAGCGGAGCTGGTATTTCAATCACACAGCGTTAGGCTGGCTTGCTGCTGAGTTCCCTCCAGGGCGAGAGAGAGAGAGAGCGTTCTATATTGTGAGTCTGGGCCGCATGTGTTTGATCTCTGTCTTCTATAAACCCTCTAAGACATTATTGTGTAACGCTGTAGAAAGCGGATGGCTTCACGGCGCGTATAGGAAATATCAAGGAAGTTATTCATAAATATTAGATAAGATCAAAACAGTCTCTATGCTCTTGGGTCAACCCATCCCTTCCACATGCCTGTGATGCCTCCCTCCTCTCTCTCTCTCTCTCTCACTGTGGTGGGAGGGAGTAACTAACGGACATTTTTAAATCCCTGTAGTCTTATAGTGAAATGGACTTTGAGTTACAACCGTAACTCGGACCGCTTTTTTCCCTCTACACCAGGGGTCTTCAACGTTTTCAGGCCACGGACCCCCTAGCTGAGAGAGAGATGAAGCAAGGGCCCCCTACTCTATATTGTATAAAATTGTGTGATTAGTTTTTTTTTTTTTTTACTTAGTCTGCTTTTTTCCCCCTCTACACCTATAGCCTCTTTGCCAAAAATAGCCGATCTACAAGCTTGTAGATCTGCTATTTTCGGCTAATGTTTCCCTCAGAAAAGGAATTCTAGGGTTTAAGTGGCTAATGTAAAAAATCACACAAATATTTGGCGGACCCCCTATAGTAGCTCTGAGGAGGACCCCCTAGGGGTCCCGGACCCCCTGTTGAAGACCCCTGCTCTACACCAGTAGTTTTCAACCCTTTTCATATCAAGGTCCATTATTTATTCGGCATTTGAGCCGCGGATCCACCGTTTGATGAGATTTAGCCTCTCAGACCCAAAATGTAGAATATTTTGCTGTCGTTGGATACGATTTTGTCCACAATTCCATGTTGTATCGATGTTGGTACCAATAGGAGAGATGACAGGCAAACGTTGATCAAAATAACAATTATTCTACGTTCTTTAATTGTGTCGACTTCTTGTAAATTAAGTAATACACTTGTTTTAGGGTCTATTTGGTTTAAAATGAACCAAATAGTTTTGAAATTATAAATTATTTCAAAACTAACTATCTACTACAGTACAAGCTCACAACGCATTTCTCTAAATCTGCTTTTTTCAACAAAACAAATCGGAATTGTTCGAATGCTTTATAAAATGTTTTGCCTATATTGACATGCCCAAAATTGGGATGCCAGGGTTAAAATGATTAACTAGATGTAACTATTCTAATGATCTGTTGACTCCCTGTTTCATTTCTCTACCTGTGGATGTGTCGTGATTATGAAATCATACGTGACTATTGTCAAACAAATAATAGCGATTAACAATTTAATTGTTTTGTCGTTGAACACTGGAGCATACAGTATGAATACAAATTACGTTTCTGTTTTAGGCTTTGAAGTTACACAAATGACTGGCATATTTAATAACTTTGTACTTAAAAAAAAACACACATCAATAGTGGAAATAGCCAATCTACAAGCTCACAACGCATGGCATTGTGATGCGTTGTGAGCTTGTAGATCTGCTATATCCACTCCTGAACATTTTTCAACATGGAAACGATTATGACAATCATGCAAAATAACTATCTCAAATAATTGCAATGAGGCAATTATGTAATAATTGTGACAGGCATAGATGTGACGTGTGTCTGCTTTGAGTGATTTGTCAGATTGATTGTTATTTGGTGTGCTGCTTCAACTGTGCTCTCTCTCTCTCTCTCTCTCTCTCTCTCTCTCTCTCTCTGTCTCTCTCTGATGTCTCTCGGCACATGAAGAGCTGTTTTCTCTCCTACTCTGTTCTGCGGTGGATTGTTACAGTGCGTAACCACATCATGTTTGATCTGTTTCCATCACATTAGTTGTGCTTTCCCAAATAGTGTTTGGATAGCAGGTTGTAGTAGTAGTAGTACATCTCTGCTAAACAGTAATCACACTTCTGGCTTTGCTGTGGCAACAGTTGAGGATGATGGTTCAAAGAGGAGATCGTGTGCACATCTTGTACCTGTATTCAGTGGTGTTGTAAAGTAACTAAGTACATGTTCCCAAGTAGGCTACTGTACTGTACTTAAGTACAAATTTGAGGTATTTTTCTTTACTTTACTGGAGTATTTCCAATTTTCAATACTTTTACTTCTACTCATCTCAGAGGCAAATATTGTACTTTTTACTCCACTACAATTATTTGACATCTTTAGCTACTATAGTTACTTTGTAGATTTGGATTATTATTACAAAGCATAAATTAACGACTTCAGCCCTATTTCAATTTGAAGATAGCCGATCTACAATCTCACAAGCTGTTTTTTAAATACATTTTTATACATTTGAGACCTGTGAAACGGGACATTCTTCCTAACAGGTACTTTTACCTTTAGTACTGTTTGATGCCAATACTTTTGTACTAATTCTGGACTTCTACTTGTAACAGAGTATTTCTACATTGCAGTATTGATACTTTTATTGGACATCAAGGCAATAATCAGAAAAAAGGTTAAAACATCCGCCCACCGGTTTAAAGCTCCCAAACAATCTATCTATATGCTGTTAAAAATGTAATGAACAAACCATGAGGGCTGACTCCATGGCAAAGAAGCTATTAAGTAACAACGTTGTTGACTTCTGGAAAGAAGTTAGAGTTCTCTACAACTGTAATGTATCCTTACCATGTACTGTAGATGGAACATCAGGGGCACACAATACAGCTGAGCTATGGCACCAGCATTATATATAACCTATTCAATTGTGTTAACAGTGAACTGTATACGGCAGACGACATCAACGGTGATGTCTCGGTGATTACGGCACAGGATGGTGTATAAAGCCATAAACAAGCTATCTAATAACAAGGCAAGTGGCCTAGATGGCATTGCTGCTGAGCATCTTAAATATGCCAGTGTAAGAGCATCTCCTCTCCTTGGGTTGTGTTTTACTGGTTTTATGATTCATGGTGTGCTGCCTGATTCCATGCTCTCTGTTTTATTAGTCCCAGTTATAAAGGACAAGGCCGGTTAAAGTTAGTAGCCTAGACAACTACAGACCCATAGCTTTAGCCAGTATACTGTCTAAAGTGATAAATAGATGACAAAATAAATGAACACATTGACTCCCAAGCATGCAGTGACCTCTGCATTTATGCATTAAAGGAAATTGTAAACAAATATAAAGGGAAAAACTCATCAGTCCTTATGTCTTTTATTGATGTGTCTTATCTATCTGAAACAAATAACTTTCTGTACAACTGCATGGATTATCAACTACAGATGTGCCACTTCAAAACTTCACATGTCCTGCCATCGCCAAGACAGTAAATTTTCAGGGGATTCCCAGGGCAATAAGAGGGACAAAGAAGGGCATTTAAAATGCTGAATTATTTTGATGATCACTGCTTTTATGATGCTAATGAATTTGAGCAACTGGTCAAATCACCTTTCGCCTCATAATGAGTCTGACACCTTGTTCAACACACATTCTTTTGTACTCATGTATATGGATGTCTGTTGAAGGGAAAAACGGGGGTGTGTAGTGACAACTTCTTTTCAGGGGCAAAACAGTGCATTTTAAGGGCAGAAAAGGGAGGAAAAAAATGCATTTTCAGGGCACTATCAGGGAAAGAACAGTAACGTGTGAAGTTTTGAAGTGGCACATCTGTACATTTACAATGCAAGTTTGATGTGTTTTCATTTCAGTGTAGAGCCTGCTCTCGTGACAGAGAGGGACATGTCACAGGAGCATCGTAATTGGCTAGCAGTAGAACCCAAACACCTGACAGATAGCTTATGAGCGTAATGATTGGCCAGTAGTAGAACCCAAACACCTGACAAATAGCTTAGAAGCGTAGTGATTGGCTAGTAGTAGAACTCTAAAACCCCTGACAGATAGCTTGTGCCACACGTTCCCCATAGCATGGAGGCACTACTCTGCGATTGGCTAGTCCGTTGTTTGGCCAACCGGCCGACAAATGTTGTAACATGACTACTCGGTCGCTCAGCCGCACTGGAATGGAAAGAGAACTTGAAAGAAAGGGTTGAGAAACATGAAAGATAGAAAAATGAGGGGTTCGATCAGTGAAAAAACTAAGTTTTATCATGGCTTCGCGATGCATTGTTATTGCTATTTTTTCATAAAAAAAAAAAAAACATTGCACCATTTTTTGGGGGGCAAATCTGACCAAAATACGGACGCCAGTTAATGTGGTTCACATACGTTTTTGATTAAATTGTTAAATAGTGATATTATCAAACATAAACATCAATCATATCAGATCTGTCAACATTTCCCAAAAGAAAATGCATGCATTTAATTCAGAAGCAGGGATGAAACAAATCTCCAACCGGCCATAAAAATAAATGACATGGGGGCGGGGGGGTATCAAAGGTAGAGGTATGGACCCCCCCTGCCCAAGAAAATCTGACCGTGGGAACCTAACAGGAGCACGGTCCAGTCCTGTCACTAACAAGCTGTTGGAAGTACAAACCTACAGTTTTTTTTTGTGTTGCTCCATCCATCGCTGATCAACACATATTTCATTATTCATAATTCTCTTGTTTTGATTGCGGTCCCTAATGTGCGGGTGTGAGCCCAACCTGAGGAGATTAATAGGCAGCGCTCCAAACCGCTGCCTCCCCTCCTCTGGAGCTGACATAAATTGGTGAAATATCACTTTGATCATATGCCTCCTGAACAACAAACAAAACACAAACCTAATTAGCCTAATTCAAAATCGTTCCAAATGCCTTCCGTTTGTTATGAAAGCCCTGCCTCTACCTCCGTGCTGCATGTTAAAGATAAAACTTTTAAGTTGGACCAAAACACCATTGTTCACATTATCTGTGCTTGTATCTACGACTGGATGTTGTCCATGTATATGATGACAGAGTTCTAATATACAAATGATCTGAAATTGATTGAGCTTAAAGGGATAGTTCACCCCCCCCCCCAAAAAAAATAATGTTTTTCCTATCGACTAGTCACCCCATGGAGACTTAAATTCATGGATATTTTTTTTTAGTTTTTGTCGCATTCCTGAGCCAATAACTTGATGACCAGTGGACCGGTAGGCAGCGGTTCCGGTAGGAGACACAAAGGAGACTCTTTGTGTCTCCTACCGGAAGGGTCATCACATTATTGGTTTAGGAATGCGACCAAAACAAAAAACATATCCATTAATTCAAGTCTCCATGGGGTGACTAATCGATAGGAAAAAAGTCATTTTGGGGGTGAACTATCCCTTTAACCACTTGAACCCCAGCATCCATATTCTCTGGGGAACATTAGCCAAAGATAGCCGATCTACAAGGTGTGTGTGTGTGTGTGTGTGTGTGTGTGTGTGTGTGTGTGTGTGTGTGTGTGTGTGTGTGTGTGTGTGTGTGTGTGTGTGTGTGTGTGTGTGTGTGTGTGTGTGTGTGTGTGTGTGTGTGTGTGTGTGTGCGCGCGCGCGCGCGCCCGTGTGCGCCCTCGTGCGTGCGTGCGTGAGTGCACGTTTGTTCCTGATCTTGGCCATATTAGATCATCTTAAACGAAAGGATCACCATCACTCACTTCAGGTGCTTTTAGGATAATACTACCAGGCATGGGCATGCTGTGGAAGGCCAAGTCGAAACGCCTCCGTCTGTCGTGCTGCCCGTGGCTGACACTAGAATATCATAAAGGGCTTGAAGTGAGAGCTGGTGATTTTTTTCCTTTTACTGGAATTATTACTGAACCGTGCACCCGGTAAGAGACTGCTGTTTGTTTGTGACGAGTGCTCGCATTCCTTTTGAAGTTATGCATTCTTGAATTGAGAAGAAAGGGAGGTCTGCCACGCCTCAGCCAGGTATAGAGGCCGGTCCGGTGCGTCACAGGAACAGGACACGACTAGGGTTGGGATTTCCGAAACAGGAGGAACCGTAGGAACCGGATCCAACATCAAGGAACCGGAATCGGTTCCATCACATTTGGAACCATTTCCCGAACCGTTTTTTTTAAATCACACTGTCAGAGCTGTGGACTTTACGTCTGCTATACAATTACAATACCAGTGGTTCTCAAACTTTTTTTATTTCAAGGACCCCCATAACTCTGAGAGTGTACAAATGGAGCCAAATGGACCCATAAGGGTCCATTTGGCTCCATTTGCACACCCTCAGAGTTACAAACCTGTCAGGGTCCATTTGGAACCCCCTATAGGAATTGTTAAATTGAACCGTTAAGGAATCGGACCTGTAAGAGGGAATCGTTAAGGAACCGGAATCGTTATCGTAACCCTATAGACACATAACTGTCACGTAATCCTACGGGCTGCGGCGGCACCTGTCAGCGGGGAGTGTTGGGTGGGACGAAGGCTCTATGTCCTTCCGGTGGGGGCTCCTCGGTGGTAGTACAGTAGGTGAGTCAGTAGGATACAACTGCAGTTTATATGTGCGGAGGAAATAACTGGCATAATGACTAAAGCGGGTAAAAACGTTAAAAGAAAAAAAGAACAAATGAAAAGATTAAATAAGGAGATATAAGGTTTCTGTCTGACATAAAAAACAGTATGTACATACGTAAGTACAATATGTTCCACGCTAATCACGTCCTATGAAGGTGCTTAACAACCAGATGCATAACACCAGAACAAAAGAAACAACAATGCATGGGTATCCGAGGCTACACCAGAAATGTAGGAAACATGACCAAAGTGCCACTCACTGCTGGTACCACTCATTTCTATTAACAAAGAAGAAGAAAAAGATGCTTTGAGCCCAGGGCGAGTGTGTGTGTGCATGTGTGTGTACCAAAACCATCCAGCATTTAAAGCTTTAAAGGGGAATTTTGCCCCACGGTTTTCTTACCTTTTCTATGGTGTTATGATATCCTAGGATGAATGGTACGGTAGAACATTTTCATAACTCCATCCGGGGTCCGCCACAGCTAAAAAAACGCGCGTCTATGGGCGGAAGTCTCCCTAGACGAGATTTCAATTTCAAGATTTCAATCTCGTCTAGCGAGGCTTCCGGTAGGGCGCATTCAAGACAATCACGTTGCATAGTGTTCTGTCACTATGAACGTCAGATCTCACCTGAAAAACAACCAACCCAAAAAGCTATTATAATACGCAATCTATAGCGCAAGGCCCATAGGCACACGTATTTAGCTGTGGCGGACCCGGGATGTAGTTATGACATTTTTCTACTTAACCATTCATCCTAGGACATTGGTTCTCAAAGTGGGGTCCGGGGACCCCCAGGGGTCCTTGAGGGAGTTCCAGGGGGTCCCCAGCTAAATGATAGATTAGGCACCAAATGGACCCTTATGGGTCTGTAACTCTGAGAGTGTACAAATGGAACCAAATGGACCCTAACGGGTCCATTTGGTTCCATTTGTACACTCTCAGAGTTAAATTGACATATATTTTACAATATAAATTTCGGTCCAAGTGATAGAAATGCCATTAAATGGGGGTCTGTAGCCCTAATGCATGTCAAACTGGGGGTCCTTGAAATTAAAATGGTTGAGAATCACTGCTAGAGCCGTAAAAAATCTTCTCTTATGGGGGTCCCTGGCATATCTTTTGAAATGGGGGTCTGCGGGCTAATAAGTGTCAATTTGGGGGTCCTTGACATGAAAAAGTTTGAGAACCACTGTCCTAGGATATCATAACATCATAAGAAAACCGTGAAGCAAAATTCCCCTTTAACTTAACTACTTAAACCCAATATATTTTATATATTTTTTATACTAGGCCCCTATTTTCTGTCTACACCAAATCTCTTGGCTGAACATAGTTGATCTGCAAGCTTACAACGCGTTGCATTGCGAGTCTTGCCGTGCGTTGTATATAAGCTTCTGTTCGGCAAACATTTACCCCAGAATAGGGACGCGAGGAGGATTCATTTGATTAGCTGTGAGCTATAGTGTGCGAGCGAGTTCTACCTCGCCAAATGCTAGTGGATTAGCTCACGTCTCCTGTGCTAATGTATGCAATATGGCTGCCGGGCGAGTTCCTCTTCCCCCTATTAGGTTGGCACATCAAAGGCAGCGGCAGAACTTCTTCACAGGCTGTTAAAAGTGGGCTCACTGTGGATCTTGTAAATGCCGTCTTTGAGTCTGTGCCTCTCGGGGGACACTTCACACACACACACGAACACACGAACACACGAACACACACACACACACACACACACACACACACACACACACACACACACACACACACACACACACACACACACACACACACACACACACACACACACATACACACACACACACACACACAAACACTGACATGGGGGGGCAGTCAGTCGAGGGACGAAAGGAAGGGAGGAGGCGATGGAAGGATAGAAGGGCTGTGGTTGGGTGGGGTTTAGGGGGTATGGTTAGGTGGGGTTTAGGGGGTGTGATAGGGTGGGGTTTAGGGGGTGTGATAGGGTGGGGTTTAGAGCAGTGGTTCTCAAACTTCTTCATATCAAGGACCCCCAAATTGACACTTATTAGTCCGCGGACCCCCATTTCAAAAGATATGCCAGGGACCCCCATAAGAGAAGATTTTTTACGGCTTATAGACCCATAAGGGTCCGTTTGGTGCCTAATCTATCATTTAGCTGGGGACCCCGTGGAACTCCCTCAAGGACCCCTGGCGGTCCCCGGACCCCACTTTGAGAACCAATGGTTTAGAGGGTGTGATAGGGTGGGGTTTAGAGCTCTCTCCCACCCTAAATCCCTCACACAAACAGTGGAGCGCGGCTGTTCCTCTTCTTTTCTTTGGAGTCATGTTTTTCATAGCACATAAATAGAACTCTGTGGGGGGCAGTGGAGGGGGGGGGGGTTATGTGGTCCCCTGGGAATTCTGTGATGCTGTGTTTTTCAGCGTTCAGGCAGTGACACAAGCCCTCCTCCTCTCCTCTCCTCTACTCTGGTTGAGCGCCGTTGAGGACATTTTATCCATCATCGCTGTTTCTAGGGCTTTGTCGAGGCCGTCGA
>NC_139957.1:39372440-39382440 GCF_963454915.1 Gymnoscopelus microlampas
GGACCCCTGGGGCTTTGTTGTGTTAGCCTTTTAGCAGAACCTTTCCACTGTACTACTTACTGTTAACAATCTTGTTAATAGAGTATTCAATCAATCAATCAATCAATCAATCAATCTACCAGCTTGACAATAGCAGATCTACAAGCTTGACAATAGCAGATCTACGAGCTTGACAATAGCAGATCTACAAGCTTGACAATAGCAGATCTACGAGCTTGACAATAGCAGATCTACAAGCTTGACAATAGCAGATCTACGAGCTTGACAATAGCAGATCTACAAGCTTGAAAATAGCAGATCTACGAGACTGAAAACAGCAGATCTATGACCTCACAACGCATCGCATATCCGCAACACGTTGCCAGCTTATAGATTGTCTATTTTTCCCAGGAGCCACAAACCGTTTGTTAGCTTTTGTTTTTTTAATCTATTGTTATCGACTGGAAGGAGATATATGCATTACTTCCACGCAGCACATGGCCTTGTGTGCTACTGTACACACTGAACACACACACACACACACACACACACACACACACACACACACACACACTCTAACACACACACAAAATCACTCTCAAAACCACACTGGTTGATTGTTTTAGTCATTTCATTCTAGTCTTTCTGTCTGTCTCACACACACACACACACACACACACACACACACACACACACACACACACACACACACACACACACACACACACATATATGTTTGTATTACTTTACATGTTGTGAGGACATCAACATTTTAGGACAGCCATTTTGCCATTTTTAACCGTAAGCCTAAAGCCGAAAAACAGCAGATCTACAAGCCCACAACGCGTCGCGCTGCGACGCGTTGTGAGCTTATAGATCAGCTATTTTTCGGTGCATGACACTGGTGCGCAACTAAGTATAAATCATGTTTAACGCTAATTCCAATTTACTATAAAACAACCATTTGTCTTGCGAGGACCAGACAAATGGTCCTCACAATGTATATTTCTTCAAATTCTACTATACTTGGTCCTCACAAGTATAGCAATACAAACACACACACACACACACACACGCACACACGCACACACGCGCACGCATTGCATGGAGGATGTAATACGTGATGTGTTCTCGGGGCGTGGGTGTCCTATAGATAAATAGCCATCTGGTGCTGTTGATGCCATAGGCTCAGCCTGGGCCAGTGCTGAATGGTGGCGAGGCGAGGCGCGGCTATACAGAGGACTTTGTAGTCGGACTATAACGAACGTGATGGCTTTTATTCTCGTGCCATATGGGCCCATAAAGACAAACCAGACTGGGAAAGGTTTCTAGGGGATGGATGTCAGTCCCTTTTTTATTTGTCTCCAATGCACAGGCTTCTGTTTGGATCACATATAAATGGAACGACATAACCACAATGATGTCACCGCCATGATGTATATATATATATTTGATCTCACACATTATAATGTGTTATTAAAAGGGATTGGTTATATATACATTTAAATAAATGTAACTACAATAACAATTTAATGTAGCTTTATACAGGTCAAGCAGTTGTTTACCTGTCTTTCTATCATAGTGTTTTTTCTAAAAGCATCATCCAGGTGCTCTGCCTTGCTGTGCCCTTTTACAGAGGTGACTTGCACTTGCGATGTTTCTCCAGCAGGGGTCGTCTTCCCATTGCCACGGACGTTCAGAATCATTCTCCTCTTGTGAAGGCAAGAAAGAGGGACTGTGTGCCTCACTGATATTTTTACTACAAGTGATCCTCTGGAGTCTAGCAGCTCTGACAGATTCTGCTGTTACTTCAGAATCTGTCTTGACAGATTATGGTATAATACCCAAATCACCATCCTATAGCCATCATCAGCACAACCATCACTATCTTATTTCTACCAGATTTAGAGGTATAAATTGGGCTTTATAGCCACCATCATCATCCTCATCATCATCACCATTGAGCCATGATGATCCCCAAATCCAGTTAATAGTCAGTGTAGACCTAATCTCTCAAGACAGCACCACTGCCTTAAACATGTAGTGTTTAGGATAAACAGCAGACTAAGAAAGGGGAGGAGCCAAGCCAAGTTCCTGTCTCTACACAAAAAATAAGGTGGTGCCTCCAGAGGCAAAAGCCTTTTTATTTTTATTTTTTTTACCGAGTGGGTTCCCAGATTGGTGTGCATGGAGTAGACTACCTTGTTTCTTCTTTCATCCACTTATCTCCCCCCTTTCTCTCTCCCCCTCTCTCTCTTTCCCTCTCTTTCTACAAGATGAGCTGATCATCAAAGCTCATCTCACTGGGATCCCCACAGACACACACACACACACACACACACACACACACACACACTCCAACAACCTCTTTGCTAAAGCTCTGCTTTGCATTCAGCAGTCATCATGTGTGTTTGAACAGCTCTCATAGAAAATATATCGTTGCTGTCGGTGCAGAAACCTCTTATATTTCCATATTATAACTTCTTGTTTTTTCTTAAATCAACGCCCATGTAGATCTGCAACTTTTGATGCTTTTGAATACATGAAAATGAATAACTTAATTTGGACATATGAGGTTTCCACCCAACAGAGACGATATGTGCAGTCAGCGTGAAATATATAGGATCTTGTGTGGTCTTTTAAACTAAAGAACACATACTACAGTATGTTGAATGCTCTTGTCTGATATTATTAACATGACAGAGTCAGTGGAAATAAATACTATATTTCTTTTATTCAGGTTGTCACTTTGGAGAATAATAAGTTAGTCTGAGAGAAAATAATGAGGAAAGAATGTCGGTTTTTGTAGGTCAGATAACGCCTTTGTTCTGCTCCACATCAACAGCAGGTATATCAGCTAAGATAGCTACTTCGCTGTACCATTATAGTTGATACAACGTGTGATGATAAGGCTACACTGTAACATATTCTCGTTCTGATGGAAACATTGTTGCGCACAGCTTGGTTGCGTTGCCTGTCCGACTCCAGAGAGAGAGAGAGAGAGAGAGAGAGAGAGAGAGAGAGAGAGAGAGAGAGAGAGAGAGAGAGAGAGAGAGAGAGAGAGAGAGAGAGGAAAACCTGACATGGAGTTGTGTTATTATGAGACTCAGTGTCGTCTACCCCGATGTATTTCATACAGGTGCGTGCGTGTGTCACCGACCGTGTGTGTGTTATTTTATCAGTAATGACGTGTTTTTGTCGTGTGTTATTTTTGGCTCAAACATAAAGTTAACAAACTGCCCTCTCACTCTGGGCTTTATGGTGTTAAGCACATCCAAGCATTCTACAAAGATCTACGTGTGCTCAAAGATGATTTTAAACTCACCATGGTGACTGACAACTGATGATGTAAAAAATGTAGGGCCCTGAGGCTGAAACAAGGTCACAATGGCCAAACATGACTGTACAAAATGTAAAACAAATTGGTCAATTTTGGTGATTGGTTCCATTTTGTACACCTGTGCGAGTTAAATTGGCAACACTGATGATTTGGATACAAGAAGAGTGGGCACTATTAAAGGAAGAGTGGGCACCTTGATCTAAAATTGGCTATTTTGTCCAAAATGTAAGAAAAACAAAATAGAAAAGAAGAAGTCTGAAGTAACGGAAAGTATACGGTATCCTTCAACTTCTTGTTTATGCCCAAAATGATTGGATAAACAGGTTTTCTATAGCAATTTGCTGATTGTAGAAACAAATATTAGGCCTTAGTTGGTGAATGTTCAAGCATTTTCTAAATCTAATCATGTATACTTTACTTAAGGCCATTTCCAAATATATGTATTTTAAAAAATATTTTGGGAAAAATAGCCAATAGGCTCTATGCACAGCAGCCATATTGGAAAGAAATTGGGCCTCTTCTTACTCCCTTCACAGGTGTTACCAATGATACTAATGAAGGCTCGGTTCCATTCTGGCCAGGGTGCTGATATTGTGCATGTTGGCTCACTAGAAACACTCCATTTTGGTTCCCAAATGGCCCCTTATGGTGGGTGTGTAACTCTGAGAGTGTACAAATGGAACCAAATGGACCCTCACGGGTCCATTTGGTGTACACTCTCAGAGTTATGGGGGTCCTTGAAAATAAGACGACCACTGTGCCACACTAAATTGAACAGCGCCTTAATTAGTAGTATTGGTAACACCTGTGAAGGAAGTAAGGAAGGGGCCCAATTCATTCCCAATATGGCTGCTGTGCATAGAGCCTATTTTACATCGAGGTGCCCACCTTTCCTCTTTTAGTGCCCACTCCTCCTGTTAGCGATGATGACTTCACATGCGTGCCTGCTCTTTCCCCCTACACTACAGTACTCCAGTCCGGGTTTTCCATGCGCGGCGCGCAGCAGCAGCAGCAGCCTGGAGGTGGATAAACTGGTCTCTCTCTCTCTGTCTCTCGTCTCACGCCGTGCCGTGCTGTGCTGTACCGCGCTCAGTGTGCTGTGTGGGCCATGCTGGGCCACGGGAGCTCCGGGAGACGCCGCTCACATTTACCCACAACAACAACGACCCGGGACGGAGGAGAGACTGAGAGGGAAGAAAAAGTTTCATTTAAACCCCGAGGAGAAACTTTCGCCATGAAGCCGCGCTGACGCGTCCCTCCTCCTCGCCGCGGCTTGTGTCAAGCGACGCGTCTCTCACACTGACGCTCCGTCGGTCACCGCTCCAACACAAACAACCAAGAAGAACCCACGTACAGCCAGCAGCGTCACACAAGAAACAAAAACACTGAATATTATTCGTGTTCTGGTGCGTGTTTTTCCACACCACGTCGCTCGCTCTCTTCTTTTCTCTTTTTTTTGTGCGTGTACTGTGTGTGTATGCGCGAGGCTGTCCGCGCGCCGCGCGGGGTTCCTGGTCGTTGCGCGTCAGTCTAGATGTTGAAGAAGTGACAATGGCCGCGCAAGTGGCATCGGTTCCGAACAGAACTAACAACAAAAACAACAAGAAATTATTAGCGGGCAGTTTGGGCTCAGAGCTCAGTTCGGGGAAATCCGTGGTAGGAGGAGGAGGAACCGTCCAACGGACAGGAGGAGCAGGAGGACCGATGCTGGGAGCCGCTGGAGACGTGAATAATGTAGACCACCATCACCACCAACAACAACACAGAACCGAGCTCAACATGGTCCATTCAACTTCCACGGCTAATAACAACAACAAGGACGGTCTGGAGAAGAACCCGTCGACTACTAATTCCTCCTCCTCCGTCTCCTCCGTGGTGGAAGCGGGTCTGATATCCAGCCACCACAAGCTGAAGTATGTGGGGAGCGGAGGAGATCCCACTCAGCAGTATGTGGGGAGCGGAGGAGATCCCGCTCAACAGTATGTGGGGAGCGGAGGAGATCCCGCTCAGCAGCCGCAGCAGCAGCAACAATTCAACCAGTTTCCGCCACATCAGCAGCAGCAGCAGCAGCGCGAGCGTCAAATGCAGAGCAACAACATCAACAACAACAACATGGATCATAACCAGCAGCAGCAGCACCATGGTGGGGGGAAGGAGAACCTCCAGGGGGAGATGCTGCTGCTGCAGGGCAAAGGTGAGGGAGGAGATGTAGTCACCTGTAAACCCGGGGGGGACAGGATGATGAGCCCAGGGGGAGGAGGAGGGGAGAGGGTGACAGCAGGGCCCCAGAGGGGAGGTGGGGGAGAGAGGGTGATGGGCCCCAGCAGGTACGAGCACTCCAACTTAGGACCAATCAGCGGCGGCCCCCAGGCCAACAACAACGCCGCAGAGTTTAATAACAACTATTACGCGGTGGCGTCGAGGCCCTGTTACGAGCAACATGGCGGACAGCAGCAGCAGCAGCAGGGCGGCGGGTTGGCGGGGATGATGGAGAACTCCCACGAACCCGCCGGGTACCAGAACCACCACCACTACCAGAACCACCACTACCCGGCCTACCGGGCCGCCGGCTACGGGCCCGGGGGCGCGGCCTACGCCATGATGGCACCGTCGCCCGGCTCGTCCTCCTCTCGCCAAATGATGGCCTCCAACTCCTCTTCCTCGGCCGGCGGCCACGGCACCACCACCACCAAGGCTCCTCTCGCAGCCTCCTCCTCCTCCCCGTCCTCCGGGGGCTTCCAGAGGTTCCCCGGGCAGACTCAGCAGCAGCAGCAGCAGGGTCCGCATCCCTCCGGGGCCACGCCGACCCTCAACCAGCTGCTGACGTCTCCCAGTCCCATGATGCGAGGTTACGGAGGCGCTTACCAGGACTACGGTGGTGGCGGTGGTGCCGTTGGGCAGCAGCAGCAGCAGCAGCAGCAGGCTGCCATGGGCCTCGGGAAGGACATGGGCTCTTCTCAGTACGTCGGTGGTGCCGGTACCGGCGGCGGCGGGGTCGCCGGGGTCCACCATCACCCCCACGGCGGCTGGGGGCAGCAGCACCGGAACCACAACCACTCCATGAGCCCGCAGAGCGGAGGAGCAGCAGGCCTGAGCAGGACGCAGGTAAATAATTAAAACACCCCAAAGTTCTGTTCTGGAAATATACCTTAAAGGAGGCTTTATACCCCGTTGTACGACGGAGTATAAACTAGAAAAAGTGCTCCTCGGAGCACAGTTCTCCGCCAGGTCAGGTGGGATATTATGGGCCAGCAATGTTCGGAATTCGCCAATCAGGATGGAATATGACAAATCTGATCACTTGACTATAGAGATAATATTTACCGATTTGCGTGATGTTCGTGTTTGTAGGAGTAATATTATTTTAGATTTTTGCAAAAGTCTGCTTCCAGGTGGCGCTATAATAGGGCAATGTTAAAAGGGTGGCATTTGTTCCTCAACGTAGTGCACATGTGCGTGTAAAGTTTCACCGCAATCAGACGCTGCGTTCATGATTTGCGGCATTTTGTTCAAAACAGGCTAGTCCTGCAAACTTTAGATGTCAATCTTAGCCAATCAGGATGGAATATGAAAAATCTAACTGATCTGTCTTGATCACATGACTATAGAGATCATGTGTACCGATTTGCGTGAAATTTGGATTAAATCTGAATGAGTAATATGAAAAAAATTGTTTTGCATAAGTCTGCCTCCTGGTGGCGCTATGAAAGGCAGATGTGAAAAATGCAGGGCAAAGGTTTTCCCTTGACCTCCAGGGAGTGCGCATACAAAGTGTTACACAGATCGGTGCAGTTATAGGTAAAAACATGAAATGGCCTGTTATAGCGCCACCATGAGACGATGTGAAAAATGTCAAGTTGCAGTTCCTCGGCCTAGGGGGAATGTGCGTGCAAATCTTGTCGGAAATCGCACGCTGTGTTCATAATTTGAGGCATTTTGTTCAAAACTGAGCACTTTGGAAGCCAATCTTAGCCAATCAGACTGGAATATGAAAAATCTGAAAGACCCATTTCGTTTAATGACTATAGAGATACTGTGTACCGATTTGCGTGATGTTTGGACAAAATCTGTAGGAGTACTTGTCAAAATGTGTTTCGCAAAAATCGGCCTCCTGGTGACGCTACAACAGGCCGATTCGGGGCAGAGGTTTTACTCTGGCATCCAGGGAGTTCGCAGTTTCGCTGCGAACGGCCCAATGGTGCCGGAGATTAGCTGGACACACACACACACACACACACACACACACACACACACACACACACACACACACACAACACACACACCCTCAGAGACGGACGGACAGGGTGCAAAACATAGTCTCGGCCATGCCTTTCGGCCTGGCGGAGACAATGACGCATATCATAAATGCACAGCAGCGGCTCGCTGAATGTGACTTTAATTGAATGACCAGGTGTTTTGATGTTGTTAATGTGTTGAACACATGCCTTGCGAATTATGAAAGGATTGGGCCTAAAATAACGTCATATTTTAGACAAGTTGACTATGTGCAAAAATATAGCCTGCTTTTCCATGAATTGTTTAAGGTAACGCTTCAAATTGGTGTTTATTTGGACATAATCTAGACTAATAGCGAGATAAAGACATGGTATCATACAAAACATTATTTAAAAAAAAAATATATCCTTTTTGTTTTACGTTGGGGGATGTGGTTTGTTTAAAACCACAATGCTTTGAATTAATTAACATCTCTTTTGTTTCGAGTCATCATTCCTGCGGCGTCCTTCATTTTCCTCGCTTTCCCCCCCCCGTCAATTAAATTTAAAAAACAACGCTGATGTTGAACAGACAACACGTTTGTTGCAAAGAGGACGTGCTGTACTCCAGACTTATTATTATTATCATTATTATATTATTATTGTAGTCTATAATAAATGACGTGTTGTAGCCTATATATATATCTGCGTGAATGGCAAAAAAAAAAGAAAGAATAATGAGAGGAGTTATATATTTCCCAGTTGTTTTCCATTTAAATTATAGCCTGGTCCCCTATAACTGTCTGTCGAGAGCTCCAAATGAGTGTGTGTGTGTCGCCATGTGCACTGAGGCGTGCAGGAGGTGTGTGCTGCTCACACTCTGAGCTCTGAGCTCTCCGTTAGAGGATTTGAATACTGGAGGTAACCTCACAGTTGACATCCAATCTGCCATCTGATTGGCTCCCAGAGTAACCCCCCCCCCCCACACACACACACACACACACACAGAGAACTGTGCTCATGTGAATAGCGCCCAGATGCAGACCTACTGCCAAGGGCACAAATAGTACTACACACAATACGAAACCCAGTATTACACATGTAACCAAACGGACCCCGTAAGTAAGGCTGTGGTTCTCAGACTTTTTCATGTCAAGGACCCCCAAATTGATATATATATTTGGCCATGGACCCCCCCATCGGAAAAGGTTTTGTCCCAGGGAGCCCCCCTCCCCCAGAAGAGATGATTTATGTAAATAAAACAAAACAAAAAAAACGAATTTTTATTATTCGATAATTTTCTAATATTTTCAAAAATAGCAGATGTCCAAGCTCACAGCGCGGTACGAAGTGATGCGCTGTAAGCTTGTATATCTGCTATCTTTTTGAATAGCCAACATATAAATGGACAAAGTGGTTAAAGTGATTGTGATGCTAGATGCTATGTTAACTACTTTTTCTGCCTCCCCCCCAAGGACCCCTGGGGGTCCCCGAACCCCACTTTGAGAACCAGTAAATACCCATACCCGTAAAGGGTCCATTTGGTTACGTGTGTCTATATACTCTCAGAGTTAACATGGTTGTTAAGGTACAAGAAGAAAATGAGCTGCTCTTGACTAATAGTCTGCAGCACATTGTGAAACATTCATAACACGATGTTCCACAATAACGCTCATTGTTTGCTTTTGGTTTTTGTTGTTCGTATGCGTTGAATTATGTGCGGAGCAAGGCTGGATGGCACATCTGTATGGCACATCTGTACGGCTGCAGGGGCGAGATGGTCGGGTAGAGCTCTGTCTGTCTCGTCTTGCCTGCCTGTCTGTCTGTCTATCTGCTGTCTGTCTGTCTGTCTGTCTGTCTGTCTGTCTGTCTCTTGGAAAAACAAAAGCACTTCATTAGCCTACATTGTACATGCAGTCAGAGACGATTTGCATCGGATGCAAAGGGAAAATGGAGTTAACGTTATATACATATTTTTTGCGTGGGTGGTTTTGTCTTGATGATACTGGCCGTGGTTAAATTGTAGCCGAGATGAGATAATTAATAGAATTGTGTAAATTGCGCTAATCGTGAACAATTATCCTTATTGTTATCACAGATTGGGGTGTGTAGGCAGAATATTAAAAAGGTAAATAACATTGTCGAGTGTTTCACAGAACTTCAGAAGCCATGTTAATTAAAGCACAGCAATTATTATGAGCTCTGTCTCTGTTGTTATTGTATTCTGTGCTATTCCTGTGCTGTCGTTTTATTTGTCACAGCAAAAAAAAAAAAAATCCATGCAAATAATAATAATAATTCATTATATGTGAGGCTAATCTGTCATCCAATAATATGTAATCCATTTCCTAAAGAAATGTAATATCTCACATATTTATGTTGCAAATACAATTTGTGAAAACATTTAAAGAATTTTATTTCGTTGTTGGCATGAGTGTACCATATTAATATTATACAGTATATGTAT
>NC_139957.1:39387440-39459940 GCF_963454915.1 Gymnoscopelus microlampas
ATCTAAAAATGACACGGATACTTTCCCGGTCGTAATGGTTTAATTACTGGCTGGGTGAAAGGCATTGTTTGGGCGTCAGCTGTTTTCACAGCTTTGTCTCGTCCAGAATATCGGGTGGGAGTAAAAAAAAAAGAAATCAAAACCAAAGCAGTTTGAGCGGGAGGAATGTTAATGGTCCATATGGGAGAATGTTTCTAGTTTTTCCATGTGTAGGCGACGTACGGGCCAAGTCCTGCTGCACACAGGACCGACACTGTCGCCAAACTCCCCAGCGCTGTTGTTGTTGTCAGCTCAAGACAAGCAAGAACCTCAGGTGATTCGCCAAGGTGCAGTGGCGTGCACAGACATTTTGAGGGGCAGGTGCTCAAGTAAATTATACTTTTTTTTGTTTACTTGGTCTGCTCTTTTTTCCCCTCTACACCTATACCTCTTTGCCAAAAATAGCCAATCTACAAGCCCACAACGCCTCACAGCGTGAGGCGTTGTGAGCTTGTAGATCTGCTATTTTTGGCTAAAGTTCTCCTCAGAAAAGGGATGCTAGGTTTCGATTGGTTATGGTAAAAAGAAAAATCATATCACATAAAGATTTGGCGGAACCCCTGTAGTAACTCTGAGGACCCCCTAGGGGTCCCGGACCCCCTGTTGAAGACCCCTGCTGTAAACTAAAAAAAAAAAACACGTTTTTTTCTTCTTTTTTTCAAAAGGGCACATCTGGTCAAGAGGGCAAAGGGCAGGTGCTCTAGCACCACCTAGAGTCTATCTGTGCACGTCCCTGCGTTCTGCTCAAGACAAGCAAGAACCTCAGGTGCTTCGCCAAGGTTTAGGCGTTTCTGTGAGGTTAAGGTTAGGTTTAGGCTTAGATTTTGTGAGGTTAGGGTTAGGGATTTATTATTCATTATGGGACATTATTGGTTTTTGCTGGTTGGAGTTACTCATTATGCCTTTAACCATAACTTTGATCCATAACTTTCTTTAGGGAATATATATATATATATATATATATATTTTTTTATCAAATTGTTGAAAATTCCACCTGTAATGACATTCTAATCACAAAAACAGGGATGCCAGTTCAGTCATAATAGTTCAGTGTCATGTCATGCTACACTTTTATTGATCTGCGATTGTTAGGCCTGTCACAATTATAATCGCAATTAATTAATAAACCATTTCCATGTTGAACATTTTTCATGTATAACATTATATAAAAATATAAAAGGTATAACATAATTAAATATGTAAGTTAGTTGTCATATCTAATCTGCCCTGTACACCTTTTGTTTATGAAGTCTAAAAGCCAAACAGAAATGTAATTTTTATTCATAACGTTTCCAATGTTCAACGACAGAAACACAATTAAATTGTTAATCACAATTATTTGAGTGACAATTAATCGCCAAGTAAAATGTCACAATCGTGACGGCCCAGGTGATTGTTTTTGTCCATATCGCCCAGCCCTGAATGGGCAGCTACAGTACCTACAGCCATCTAGTTATGGCCAGAGAGCTGTTGGGGGTTCACTTGCCTTGCTCAAGGGCCCTTCAGCGGTGGGGTAAGGGTGAGGTGAGTTCTTCCTGCCCGCTCCGGGGGATCGAACCAGGAACCAAGCACGCTCCTCAAACCTTTAGGCACACGCAGCTGTCCTCTGTTGTTACACGTGTGTGTGTGTGTGTGTGTGTGTGTGTGTGGCTCTCTCTCTCTCTCTGTCTGTCACTCTCTCTCTCTCTGGCTACTAGAGCCAACAATGCCAATTCCCTCATGCCCGTCTCACTTGGCTCGCGTGTGAACAGCCGGATAGTCTGTGGATGAGCTATTCTGGAAGAGTGAGAGAGAGAGAGACAGACAGACAGACAGACAGAGAGAGAGAGAGAGAGAGAGAGAGAGAGAGGTGACCCGCAGAAATATAGCAAGTCAGTGAAAAACAAATATACAAAAGGCAGGCGAAATGGAGAGGAAGAAGGATAAATAGAGAAATAGGAATGGAACGAGAGAAAGATGGAGAGACAGTTCAATTCCACCAGTACAGTGTTTACACTCCTCTAACCTTCCAACTGAGTCACATGGAGGGGTGGTGACATCTAAGGCACAGAGAGACAGACAGGCAGACAGACAGACAGGCAGGCAGGCAGGCAGGCAGACCGGCAGGTATCTGAACTATGGTAAATGTCAACACATTTAATCCATTAAGACTGGGAACGCATCTTTGTCATTTTAGATGTCTTTGGCTATTCAAAAATAGCAGATATACAAGCTCATAGCGCGGCACCGAGTGCCGCGCTATGAGCTTGTATATCTGCTATTTAAAAAAAATCGTGAACATTTTAATATATACATTTAAATCGAACATTTGTAAAAGATTTTGTTCCAGGGACCTACCTCCAGAAGCAAAGATTTGAGTTACAAATGTTCACTTTAGAAAAATATATCAAAGATTTGCACAAATGTAGCCAAAAGAGATCTAAAATGACACAGATGCTTTCCCGGATTGATAAGGCCTTTGCAGACAAAAAACGGACAATATATTTTTTTAAATGAACACATGGTTCTCAATGACCCCATGCACACCGGCTCCCAATTTACCATGCTGCGATGCGGCGATGCGAACCCAGTTCGATTCGTGCGTCTTTTCGCATGCGGTAAAAACTGATGGACTAATCACACCCTGTCTGCAAAGGCCTTTAAAGTCTCTGTACTATAGATCTCACCATGTGTCTGCCCTGTGGGTGATGATAAATACAAATACATACCACTAGGAGGGGAAACCCCATATACGTAAGTGTGTGTGTGTGTGTGTGTGTGTCTGCATGGCCTGCATGCCTATGTGTGTCTGGCCAGCTGCCAGGTCTCATGTCAATGGATGCCGTGCCCCCCGGCCCCTGCCCCGCCCCCCCCTGGCCCTGACCTTCATATTATGCTAATTAGCCATGTGCAGCTGCTGCTGCTTGAATGGAAGGGCAAGTGCTACCATTCACCCCCCCCTCCTCCTCTATCCTTCACCACATCCAGCTCTCTTTTCCGTGTGTGTGTGTGTGTGTGTGTGTGTGTGTGTGTGTGTGTGTGTGTGTGTGTGTGTGTGTGTGTGTGTGTGTGTGTGTGTGGTGAAGGTTCTCTCCCCGTTGTCTGTCTCTCTCTCTAAATTGCCTCTCTTTATCCTCATCTTCTCCCAACATATTTCTTGGTAGCTCTAGTCTCTAGACAGACAGACAGACAGACAGACAGACAGACAGACCAGCTGTATTTTAGACGGCCAACATATTGTTGCTGTCGGGTGGAAACCTTGTATATCCAAAACCTTTTATTCTCCTCTTAGTCCAGCATTTTATGCAAAAATAACATTATAAACAAGATAAAAGTGACATTATTACTGGACTATCTCCTGTCCTCTCCTCTTTTTTCCTGCCTATAGAAGTAGATGACAACAAACCCATCCTGGTTTCTTGATCTTCTTATCTCTTCACTGTGTCTAAAACAGAACAATAGAAAGAATGCTGCTATGTTTGAGTGCGCGTGCGTTTGTGTGTGTGTGCGTCACAATCATTTTAAACACTTTAACCATATTTTATACATTGGCTTTTAAAATATACTTTGTGCCACGGTATGAGCTTGTAGCTCTGCTATTTTTGAAAAATCTGGAACATTTGTGCAAACCTTTGAATATATATACAGTATATATATATACATTTTTTTTAAAAAGCGAAATTCTTTAAATCTCAAATCTTTGCTTCTGGATGTCCCTGGCACAAAATATTTTTGAGATACAGATTATTTTTGAGGGTCCTTGACATGAAAAAGTTTGAGAAGCACTGATGTAAGTAGTGAACACGCAGTATGTACAAGGAAGTCTGAAGTACTACATAGTACATACTGCAGACTTCCTCTACATTTAGTGGATACACACTCATACTACAGTCATCATCTCCTGCCAGTGTAAAGAGCGTTTTCATTAATATCATCAGCATCATTATCATCATTATCATGATCATCATCATCAAACATTATCATTATCATCATCATCCTCCTCATTAGAGCCAGACTGATGCCAGATTTTTGGGGCGTTGTAAACCACAGATTACAGATTTTGAACGATATTCTTGTCAAAAAGTGTTTATTTGAAACAAATGCATAAAATTAAACACATAACCTTTTGATTAAAAAAATAAATCCAGTGTACAGTATATATATATCTTAAACCTTTTATCTCCATAATTTAGTTTATTTTTTTCCATGTATTTGTAATTCATGCCCTTCTTCGTCATACTACAACTACTGTGTCACACTAAAAAAAAGCAAAAATAGCAGATCTACAAGCTCAAAACGCATTGCGTCCTGAAAAGAAAGAGTTTTGGGAGGTTTCCACCTGACAGCAACGATATGAAAAACTGTGTGATTTATACCCGATGCACCTTTATTTCCTATCTATATATTTTTATTTATTTATCCATGACATTTTATCCATGCACATCAAACTGTGATTTGATACGCCTGCTGCAGTTTATTTATGCGTTTTTATGTGTTCCTTCCTCTTCTATTCATATTCTCCCTTCCCTATTGTAACTCTTCCTGTAACTCAGGGGTCTTCAATGTTTTTCAGGCCAAGGACCCCTTAGCTGAGAGAGAGATGAAGTACATATTGGATTCATGTTAAATGTGTGTTTTCAGACATTTAACCACTTAAACCCCCAATCCTTTGTAAACTTGACCTTTGGTCTGCTCTTTTTCCCCTGTACACCAAACCTCTTCGCCGAAAATAGCCGATCTGCCTTGTAGATCGGCTATTTTTGGCTAAGGATCCCCCAGGAATAGGGATTCATCTCTGAGGACCCCTTAGGCCAGTGGTTCTCAAACTTTTTCATGTCAAGGACCCCCTAATTGACACTTATTAGCCCGCGGACCCCCATTTGAAACGATATGCCAGGGACCCCCATAAGAGAAGATTCTTAGGGCTCTAGCAGTGTTTCTCAACCATTTTATTTTCAAGGACCCCCAGTTTGACATGCATTATTAGGCTACGGACCCCGTTTAATGGCATTTCTATCTCTGGGACCCCAATTTATATTGTAAAATCAATGTCATTTTAACTCTGAGAGTTTGGTTCAATTTGTACACTCTCAGAGTTACAGACCCACATAAGGGTTCATTTGGTTCCTAACTATCCATCATTTAGCTGGGGACCCCCTGGAACTCCCTCAAGGACCCCTGGGGGTCCCCGGACCCCACTTTGAGAACCAATGCCCTAGGTGGTTCCGGACCCCCTGTTGAAGACCCCTGCTTTAACTGCAATGTCGAAAGCTTTGCACGAAGAAGAACTCTTAGAACTCTACCTGTGTGATGTGACAATCATTTTTGATTGACTGAACGATTTTAAATTGGCAAAAAAACTAGACACATCGGCTACATCATTGCAGATACCGATGTCTTGAAAAAAAGTTAAATAATGGCCAATACATCGGCCAAACCTCTCCATCACACTCTAAAACAGTGGTTCTCATAGTGGGCAGTCCCTACAGGGGGTCGAACATTTTAGGACAACTTTGGAATCATTTTTAAACACAAATCTTCTCTTCTGGGGGTCCCTGGCACAAACCGTTTTCAGATGGGGGGGGGGGGGGCGTCTGCGGCCAAATATATATCAATTCGGGGGTCCTTGGCATGAAAAACGTTGAGAACTACTGCGACTCGAATATCAAACTTGAGTCTTTATCACAACAGGAGCCATGATACTAAACTCAACAGCTCTGTTGTTTCACTCTTATCGCCAAAGGCCTTTCAAAGTGCACACAGAAGTCAATGTGTTTCACAGAGAACCTGCATGGTAGCCTCGTCAGAAGCCCAGATACGGTTGGAAGAGAGAAGAGAGTAATGGCTGCAAAGCGTTGCCAAACACATCAACGTTTTTCAATTATGTGTTTCGTCGGTCAAGTGAATGTCGTTTCTGGCCCGAGCCAGAGTTGACCACAGCCCAGCTCTCTGTTGAGCACATAAGGACTCGGTCTCCTTGCCACCGGTATTTTGGCCTCTTCTCCAGTTTTCTGAAACGAAAACAAAGAACACATTCAGAAACACAACCACTGTTAGACTCGTTACACAGGAAATATATTTTTATATATTCCTTTGTTTTGTTATGTTCATTCATTTCAAAACGAAAATATAGTAAAAACTATACTTTAGTTACACACGTTCATTGTCCAAGAGCAGTAATTCATTACCAGTGGTGGAAAGTAACTAAGTACATTTACTCAAGTACAGTTTTGAGGTATTTTTACTTTACTGGAGTATTTCCAATTTTCAGTATTTTTACTTCTACTGCACTACATCTCAGAGTCCATTTTTGTGCATTAGGCCACACAAACCCCCATAACTATGAGAGTTTTCTCAGAGTCACAGACCCATATATTTGGTTCCTAACTGTCAATGATTTAGCTGGCGCCCCCTGGGATCCAGGGGTGTATTGGTTGGTGATTTTGCCATGAATTATAAGGAGCTGAAACTAAAAGTTTGCTTTGAAGGAGTATATCTTTCTCTTCTTCGGCGGTGGCTGAGGCATTGCTGCGTGCAGATAGGATACTGGCAGCAGCAGCTACTGAAGCCAACATGCTGTGTTGCTTACCGTGTAGCCCAGGGGTCTTCAACAGGGGGTCCGGGACCCCTAGGGGGTGCTCAGAGTTACTACAGGGGATCCACCAAATCTTTGTGATATAATTTTATTTTGTTTAATCTGAAACACACTTTTATACAATATAGAGGTGGTCCCTGCTTCATCTCTCTCTCAGCTTGGGGGTCCTTGGCCTGAAAACGTTGAAGACCCCTGGTCTAGCCTATAGATGCGAGGAGTGAGGATACATTTTCACACTCACTTGTAAACCTGTTATGCAAAAGTAGCCATTTGGGTACTTGGGTTGTGAATCTAGGGGGGGTGCGTGCGTGCTTTGTACCGTGCCGTACCTTGCGCGTGAAAAATGTACCAGCCACACGCCGTCCTGCTCCGTGTGGCCCCCATGACACCACCTCTGCTGGGAACCCCTTTGGGATCCCTAGACCCCACTTTGTGAACCACTGGTCTATGGCTGCGGTTCCGGCCGCCACTTTCCCCACCGCTAACAGGAGATGGATGGAGCCAGCAAAAAGCACGGCAATATACTGTAAATTAGACAATTGATGGTTATAGTGCACACTTACTGCTTCTCATTGTGGAAAGTCTGAATGATCACTTTAGCAGCCTTAGTCACAGTTGTTTGGCATCATCATGGCATAGGTGAACATTTTCAATATTTTTCTAAAAATAGTAGAGCAACAAGCTTGTAAAAGGATTCTAAAACATATTGTAAAAACTTATTTCAGTATCTTGTGTGTGTGTGTGTGTGTGTGTGTGTGTAAGATCTAAACAATCTCATTCAATTATATATTGAGTCATTTGAAAAGACAGACTCACAATGCAAGGTTTTATTTTACAACACAACTGGCTGGGTACACTTTGAGTGTCATATCCCAGGGTTTGAACGTTGAGAACAAACTGTGGCTGCAGTGATTGTGACAAACCGTAATCTTTGCTGGCACAGTGTGAACATGAAAACAAGCAGTCTCAGCCACACACACACACACACGCACGCGCGCCACACACACACACACACACACACACACACACACACACACACACACACACACACACACACACACACACACACACACACACACACACACACACACACACACACACACACACACACACACACACACACCTACAAGTACATTTTGATACCAATACTTTTGTACTTTTCTGAATTTTGTGAAATTCTGAATTGTAACAGTATTTCTACATTGCAGTTTTGATACTTTTACTTAAAGGGCAAGACCACTTTGGTAGAGGTTTGGGTTGTGTATTTACCTTGCCATGATGTAACTCCAAAGGTGGACAAGAAATCAAAAAGAATTGCTCCATTGATTAGAAATTGATAATTCAAAATATGCTCCTCACTGACTTACATTGTACAGTAAAACAGCTCTCAAAGTCACTCTTTTAGCACATAAATGAACGCAAACAAAGTTGATTCAGACAATATAGAACATCACCAAACCCAGTACTGTTTTTTTTTAAATGAAAATGTTTACTTCCAGTTGACTTTGCTATTTTTATTAAGAAGAAAACCCGGACTGGATCCGTGGATCCGGATCTTCAAATGGTAAAATCAGCAGGAAGTTCACATTTTTATAAAAAAAATAAACAGTACTGGGTTTGGTGATGTTCTATATTGTCTGAATTAGCTTTGATTGTGTTTGTTTACGTGCTAAAATAGTGACTTTGAGAGCTCTTTCAGCGTACAATGTAAGTCAATGAGGAGCATATTTTGAATTATCAATTTCTAATCAATTATTTTTGATTTCCTGTCCACCTTTGGAGTTACATCATGGCAAAGTAAACACACAACCCAAACCTCTACGAAAGTGGTCTTGCCCTTTAAGTAAAACATTTTGAGTACTTTTTCCACCTCTGGCGGACACCCATAAACACTGTCTCTCTCTCTCTCTCTCTCTCTCTCTCTCTCTCTTCCGTTGTTGTGAACCATGTATTATCTCGGCCACAATAATGTCCTCCAATCTTCTTGTCTTCCTGTCCCCTGTGTTTGTCCGCTTTTGCTCCGCCGTGACGTCCGGTAGTCTCGGCCAATCACAGACACAGACCACATGTGTGTGATTTATGCACAGCTGGTCGCTAACAGGACACTAGTGGTCACCTCTGGACTTAACACTGCTGCATTTACATCAATTATATCACTGACCATGCACACACACACACACACACACACACACACACACACACACACACACACACACACACACACACACACACACACACACACACACACACACGTACACACACACACACGTATGTATTACTATACTTGTGAGGTCATCTGCATTTTAGGCAATTTTTACAATTTTTGGGCATCTTAACCGTAAGCCTAATAACGAAAAATAGCCGATCTACAAGTAGTTTAGCCATTTTTCGCTGGTGCACGACACCAGTGTTAATTTTGACCTCAAATTCGGATTTTGTCTTATTCTTTTGAATAACACAACATTTGGTTTTAGTCCTATTTTAGTCATCCGAAATTTGTTTAGTCTTAGTCAACTAAATATCAACATCTTAGTATTTTAGTCTTAGTCAACAAAATTAACACCGCTCGACACAGGCGCGCACTTTACTATATATAACAGTCTAAACCTATCTCTAAACATAACATAACAACCATTTATTTTAGGAAAAGGGTAGGAAAACGGTCCTTACCGTCTATTTCTCATATTCTACTATACTTATTGGGACATTTGGCCATACATGTTTTCAGTACTTTTACTTCTACTCCACTACATCTCAGAGGAAAATATTATACTTTTACTCCACTACAATTATTTGAAAACTTTAGTTACTTTGTAGATTTCGATTATTATTACAAAACACACATTAACCAATTCAGCCCTATATACATTTCGGCCATTTGAAAATGGCAGATCTACAAGCTCACAATGCGTCGTGATGCGATGCATTGTGAGCTTGTAGATCTGCTATTTTCAAAAGATTTTTATACATTTTACAGTGTAAAATGTCTAAAAATCTTTTGAAATGTGTAAAATGTACACATTTGAAAACTTGTGAAGTGGGACATTCTGCATAATGAGTACTTATGTACTTTAAGTACATTTTGATGCCAATACTTTTGTACTTTTACAAAACATTTTGAATTCCGGACTTTTACTTGTAACAGACTATTTGTATATTGCATTATTTACTGCAATTACGTTTACCTAAGTAAAAAATGTGAGTACTTTTCCCACCACTGGCTGTTCTGTTAGAATGGAATGCTCTACATTGGGAGTGGTGTGTGTGTGTGCTGATAGCACTGGAATGCTAGGACCAGAACTGTTTCCAATATGACAAACATTCATGCTATTTGTCATATAAACTGGTCAATCAGATTTAAGATATTGACAGCTCAACCTCAGTGTTTTTGAGTCTAGTTTAACACATTCCCTGCCATTGACGTAGATCTCCGTCATTTCAAATCCAACCGTTGACCGCTATTGACGGAGATGTCCTTCTTTTATTATTTTTTTGTTGAACATTCCACAAGGGCTTTGAAGGGTCTGAAAGACTTAAAAGGAGCTATATGAAATGCAGTCCGTTTTTCCACTTATTTCTTAAAATTGTTATATTTCTTCCCGTTAGATGTCAATATTTCCTGTTGTTTGCCATTCAAAGTTGCTGCGTGCATGTGTGTGTGTGTGTGTGTGTGTGTGTGTGTGTGTGTGTGTGTGTGTGTGTGTGTGTGTGTGTGTGTGTGTGTGTGTGTGTGTGTGTGTGTGTGTGTGTGTGTTTGTGTGTAAAAATACTCTGTTACAAGCAAAGGTCCAGTGTTCAAAATTTACTTCAGTAAAAGTACAGAAGCATTAGCATCAAAATAAACTTGAAGTACCAAAAGTAAAAGTACTCATTATGCAGAATGTCCCATTCCACAAGTTTTTTTTTAAATGAATGACAATCCTTTGAAAATAGCAGATCTACAAGTTCACAACATCTTGCAATGCGTTGTGAGCTTGTAGATCGGATCAAATAGCCAAAGGGCTGAAGTGGTTAATTTATGTTTTGTAATAATAATCCAAATCCACAAAGTAACTGGTAACTAAAGGTTTCTAATAATTGTAGTGGAGTAAAAAGTACAATATTTGCCTTTGAGATGTAGTAGTGGAGTAGAAGTAAAAGTATTGCAAATTGAAAATACTCAGTAAAGTTACTAGTCAAATACTAGTAAAGTTAGAAATACCTCAAACGTCTATACTTAAGTACAGTACTTGAGTACATGTACTTGGTTACTTTCCACCACTGTGTGTGTGCGTGTGCGTGTGTGTGTGTGTGTGTCTATGTGATGAACATCCATAGCCAGTGTTGTCTAAACATGCAAAGGTTAGTGTAATGTCAGCTCCATGCCATGGGGGAGTGTGGAATATCACATTAACATAATCCATAGACGCCGTTTCCCATTTACCAAGCCTATTGTGGAGCCCAAGGCTTTTCCCTCTCTGCACATTACCTTCTACTGAATGACTGTATGGGCTTCTATGAAGAATGGATCGTTGCAGTCCGGCAGAAAACCTCTTATCTCCACAACTTCAACTTTTTATGTTTTAGTTTTTTTTTCACGCTGTAAATGAACGTCCTTCTTCAGGGTTCTTCAACGTTTTTCAGGCCAATGACCCCTTGGCTGAGAGCCAGATAAAGCAGGGACCCCCATTATATATTGTATAAAATATTTATTTTTTTCATAGATTTCATTTTCAGCTTCATAGACTTGTTTCACAGCACTATGATGTTGGATTCATGTTAATGTGTATTTCCACTAGTAATTCCCCTTCGCTGAAAGCAGCCGATCGTTGCGTTGTGAGCTTGTAGATCTGCTGTTTTTTTTGGAGAATGCTCACCTTAGGCTAACCCTGGGTTGTAGTGATGCGCGGGTCAGGTTTTTTCATAACCCGCCCGCCCGCCCGCCCCGCCCCGCACGGGAGCCCAACCCGTCCCGCAAAAATGAATATAAATCAACAACCCAGCCCGTCCCGCAACCCACCCAAAAAAAACGAAAAAAACACACACAAGCAAGTCCATTCAATTGCTTTCCAGAGAAAGAGAGAGAGAGGGGGGCGGAGGGAGGGAAAGAGAGAGAGAGAGAGCACGCGTGTGCGAAGGTGTGCTTCGCCCGCTCCCGCGATAATTGCGTAATCTATAACCCGTCCGCCCGCCCCGCGGTTCAACCCGCGGGACCTGCGTGCTACGGGTCGGCCCGCGCATCGATACTGGGTTGGCTTCCACACAGTGTCGGTTTGCTTGCCACCAGTTCCGGGGTGCCTGACGCAGTGCCTAGCCGACCTCATCCGTCTCTCTCTCTCTCTCTCTCTCTGACCTTGTCTGTGACCCGTCCCGTGGTAGGTCCCCGTTTATGAAGTGGTCCTCCCATGTGACACCACCTAGTGCCATTTGTAGCATTCTTGTGTAGACTATTGGACTATTGGTTCTCAAAGTGGGGGTCCTTTGGGGGGGGGGGGCAAACCTTTGAATGTATATATTTTTTAAGAAAACATTTGTAACTCAAATCTTTGCTTCTGGTTGTCCCTGGAACAGAATATTTCAGATGGGGGTCCGGGGCCAAATACATATAAATTCGGAGGTCCTTGACATGAAAAGGTTTGAGAGCCACTGGTGTAGACACCATCCAGGGCCCTTTCCTGCTTCTGCTGCGAGGGTCCATGTCTCTGCCTCACACAGCAGTACTGACTCCACTGTGAGGGTCTATGTCTCTGCCCCATACAGCACTGACTCCACTGTGAGGGTCTATGTCTCTGCCCTCATACAGCAGTACTGACTCCACTGTGAGGGTCCATGTCTCTGCCCCATACAGCAGTACTGACTCCACTGTGAGGGTCCATGTCTCTGCCCCATACAGCACTGACTCCACTGTGAGGGTCTATGTCTCTGCCCTCATACAGCAGTACTGACTCCACTGTGAGGGTCTATGTTTCTGCCCTCATACAGCAGTACTGACTCCACTGTGAGGGTCAATGTCTCTGCCCTCATACAGCAGTACTGACTCCACTGTGAGGGTCCATGTCTCAGCCCTCATACAGCAGTACTGACTCCACTGTGAGGGTCTATGTCTCTGCCCTCATACAGCAGTACTGACTCCACTGTGAGGGTCCATGTCTCTGCCCTCATACAGCAGTACTGACTCCACTGTGAGGGTCTATGTCTCTGCCCTCATACAGCAGTACTGACTCCACTGTGAGGGTCTATGTCTCAGCCCCATACAGCAGTACTGACTCCACAGTGAGGGTCCATGTCTCAGCCCTCATACAGCAGTACTGACTCCACTGTGAGGGTCCATGTCTCAGCCCTCATACAGCAGTACTGACTCCACTGTGAGGGTCCATGTCTCTGCCCTCATACAGCAGTACTGACTCCACTGTAGCTACAAACAGCCGTCTCTTGAGGTCTTCTCCCATGTCAGATTTCCACACACTCTTCTCATCCCATGCAGAGGTATTCCAGGCCAAGTGCCCCCCGGACCCTTCAGATCCTGTTCCGTCGAAGCAGGCCAATACATTACGAGGATTTGGACGAAGGCGCTTATCCACCTTCCAAAACGTAATACGCTTTCATCTGTAACTTCCGTTAGTGTTGCCATGAAAAGATCTTATCATCTGGTCTTTGTTGTGGTCAGTGAGGCTAAACTTAGCTTCTTGGCACGCGGGTGCTTAAACGGTTTGTAGAGCACTGTAAAGCGTCCAATAACTTAAGAGACTCTGGAGTTTATTTGCTATGGGAACAGCTTACTGGATACAGGCTAATATTTAAGTGAATCGGTATATGTTTTTATGGAAGTTGAGAAGCTTTGTCTGTAGTTCAGCTCAACATGTGCTGCTCCTTGAGTGACCTGTTGCTCTGGGAGTGATCTGAATCGCTGGATAAATTATGTTGGCGCTGTGTCCAGAGGTGGAATCTAACTAAGTACATGTACTCAAGTACTGTACTTAAGTACAATTTTGAGGTATGTTTTACTTTATTGGAGTATTTCCAATTTTCAGTACTTTTACTTCTACTCCACTACATCTTAGAGACACATATTGTACTTTTACTCCACTACGATTACAGATTAACTAGTTAGACAGAAACCTTTGTGTTTGTCTAAAATGTTCAAGAAATGAGGGGAAAAAAGCCTGTTTTCCAATAGATCCAATGTAGTTATTATTTAGTCACAAGCCCTGGTTAATACTTTTCGTTGGTTAAATATTTATAAACCCCACAGACACACGTAACCACTTTCAACCTGGCCTCACTATTTTGGACAACATTATAGATGAAAACCTTTTTTTTAAAGGAACTAAATGAGCTGATCTTCAAGCTCACACAACATGGCGCATTGCAGCACTGTCATACAGTATAAAGTAGGCCATCCATTTATGAAAAAACACGAGAAGATGAAGATATGGAGATACAAGGCGTTTGCCTGAAAGAGACGACATGTTACAGCGACGTTTTGTTTCTTATTTTAGGACATAAGAGGGGGGGGGTGTCATTGTTTTGATCGGTGTAGTCAGCTGTTTAATTAGCCTAGTCCATGCTAAACACCCCGTGGTGTGTGTTATGTTGTGGCTTGCATGGTCTCGTGTGCTTGTAGATCTGCTATTTCCAGAAAATGTTCCCCCCCAGAATATGGGGTGAACATACGTATACAATGCAATACATAATTCTAGGGTTCTCAAATAAATTGTATAAAGTTTCTGTCACACAAATATTTGGCGGGCCCGAATTTTTTTTGGCCAAATATATTTGGCGTTGAGGGACGAAAGGAGGGGGGGTGGCTAGTATAGATCCCTGAGGGACACCGGTCAACTAAGTATGCTGGGTTTGCGGGTTTAATCCATTAAAAGGGGGAAAGAATCTGTGTCATTTAAGATTTTAAGCGTTGGCTATTCGAAAATAGCAGATGTACAAGTTCACAGAGCGTCACTTCGTGCCGCGCTGCAAGCTTGTACATCTGCTACGTATTTATGTTTAGAAAAATCTTGAACGTGTTGAAAAATGTTGTATAATTTAGAATTACGAAAAAGTTTGAGAAACTACTGATTTTAGAAGGCATTTGTAGAATCGGCCTTAGGTCTTAATGGGTTCAAAATGTTGATCTTTCTCTCTCTCCCTCTCTCTTTCTTTCTTTCACTCTCTCTCCCACCCTCTCACTCTCTCTCTCTCTCCCTTTCCCTCTCTCTCCCCCGACTGTTTTCCAACTCTTTTCTTTTGGGTGGTAGTTGGTGGGTTGGGTGACCTTGGCTGGTGACTACAGTGCCATACTCATTAAGCGCTAAAGATGAATGGTTCCATTATAGCACGGGGGGGGGGGGGGGGGGGGGGGGTGGAAAATAGAGCCAGGCCAATTAGTGGTAATTAACAGCCAGGAGGGCGAGGCACGCTGGAGGGCACTGTGACCTGGACTCTGGAGGGGGCGTGTGTGTGTGTGTGTGTGTGTGTGTGTGTGTGTGTTCACGTGCCATTAGGTATGGTATGGTAAAGGTTAGCGTGCAAATACTGGGATACCATACCTGTGTTGCTGAGAGTTAAAAAAAACAGTCCACATATTTGTGTATTTTAGCCGGTGTGCTAAGGCCCCTAAAGCAATGTTTCTCAAACATTTTCATGTCAAGGTTTTCATTTATTTGGCTGCGAAACCCCCATCTTAAAATGTTTCGTGCCAGGGACCCCCAGAAGAGAAGATTTGTGTAAAAAAAATAATCTCCAAATCGCGCTTTAGGTTTTTGCAAATACACCCGTGGAGTGCCAAAAAGCCAAAAAAACGTAAATCTAAGTGAAATCAATCTTTTTTGTTTTTTTCGTTTTTTTCCACAAGGGGGGGGCTAGTGCAGCCCTGGAATCACCCATGAACACTCTAACAAGTAAGGGACAGATGGATCACCGTGCCCAAAAAATCTGTCTCCCATCCGCTTCCATTCTCCTTGCTAAAACCTCTGTATCTCCTTAACTTTTTACAGTGGGCAAAACGAGTCATTCTCGATGCGCGATTGCTCTGCAATGGTGACTCGCATGAGACATGTTGTGTTCCAGGCTTTAGCCAGACCATCGCGCACCCTGCACACATGCATTGTTTTTCATGGATTGCTCGTCGTGGAGTCTACAGATTTATGGCACCAAACGTAATCTGTTATTATACATTTCGGGCACCGAATGTGTTAACTATGGTTAGCTACTGGGGACCCCCTGGAACAGGGGGGTTCCAGGGACCCCTGGGGAGAACCACAGAGGTATGGCAATGGTTATCGTGCAAATACTTGGGTACCTGTGTTGCTGAGAGTAAAGTAAGGTACACACATTTGGCCTTGCTTGTGTATTTTAAGGGGTGCCAAGCCCCCTTAAAGGTGAGTGGCAGAGGGTCAATGGCAGGTAGTGGTGGTCCTCATTGACTTCTCACCCTCAGTGTAATGCCACCGCTACCCCCCCTCCTGCCCCCCCCCCCCTCCTCCTTTTTGAAAGCCCTTCGGTGTGGCCTGGCCCGGCCTTGGCCACAGAGTATATAGGCTTGTTATAGGTGAAAGGCATGCTGGGAATAGAAGGAGGTTGCTGAAAATGCCAAGCCGATACCATCAGCCCCCCCCCCCCCCCTTAATGAACGCCTTGTGATCGTTCTTTTTTTTTTGTTCTGTTTCTTAATTGGAGCAGAGCAGCGGATCCCCCTCTTTCTGCTGAGCTGCACTTTGCCGCATTTTAGTTTTTTACTGAATCAAGGAGAAATCCAAGGTTGTTGGTTATAGCAAGGGGAAGTTACCTTTCTCTCTCTCTCTCACACACACACACACACACACACACACACACACACACACACACACACACACACACACACACACACACACACACACACACACACACACACACACACACACCACACACACACACAGTCACACACACAGTCACTCTCACTTTGCCATATCCCCCCTCCCTCCCTCCCTCTCTCTCTCTCTCTCGCTCTGTATTTGGACCACATTGGGTGCACTTGATTTATTTACCCTGCTTTTAGCTCCTGTTCTCATCAGTTTTCCGGAGGTTGAAATTACAACAGCTGTACTCCTGTGGGTGCTGCTGGAGCTGGGCTGGGCTGATAGAAATGAGTGTGGCATGTCGGACACACAGGGAAAGTGATGGTGTTGTTTGTGTGAGAGAGAGGGAGAGAGAGAAGAAGAGAGAGAGACCAGAGTCCAGTGGGAGGCTCGGCTCCAGTCTATAATGTCCGAGATGAAAATCGTTGCTGTCGGGGGTAGAAACCTCGTATCTCCATATTCTAACTTTTTGTGTTTTTTCCGTAAATGAACGCCCTACTTGATCACACTACAGCATCAAAAGTAGCAGATCCATAAGCTCGAAACACGGCGCGATGCGTTTTTACGAGCTTGCAGATCTGTTACTTTTTGAATTTTTAATCCTGAAAAGTAACAGTTTTTGGAACGTATGAGGTTTCCACCCCGACAGAGACGTAATACAGGTGGGTCAATAAAGCAATATCCTACATATATATATATATATATATATATATATACCGGGGCCGCGTGTCTGCCACGTCATTAGACGCAATGCATTACATCCAGCACTTAGTAATAGAATGCATTTTAAAAGGCTCTATATACTGAAGGCTGAAGACCTTTTAAAGGGATATTTTTTTACGTGTGGGTTTTCGGTCCAACCCGGACATTGGAATGTCTTGTTGTTAACCCGCTAAAAACCCCCGTTATACTTTGTTGTTGACCGGCGGGGTCCCACAGGGCTTTATACTCGACACCAGATCTCTGCGCTGAAAACGGCTGATCTACAAGCTTATTGATGGGGCTACTTTCACAGAATGTTCGCAAAAGTAGAATACTCTGTGTGCGCGTGTGTGTGTGTGTGTGCGTGTGTGCGTGTGCGTGTCAGAGCCCATGCAGCTGTCGGTTCTCTGCATGTTACGGGACATGCACACATACTCGTCTCTGTCGGGGTGGAAACCTCATATGTCCAAAAACTGTTACTTTTCAGGATTCAAATTCAAAAGTAGCAGATCTACAAGCTCAAAACGTGTTTCGAGCTTGCAGATCTGCTACTTTTGATGCTTTGGTGTGACGCTGTATAGTATGATCAAGTTAATTTATACATTAATTTATACATTAATTTATACGAAAAAACACAAAGTTAGAATATGGAGATACAAGGTTTTTGCAACGATACACAGTACCTAGACATCAACCTACGCTCCATCTATCCCCCCCCCCCGACGCCGCTTTCCGTCTCGCCGCCCGCCGCCGTCGTCACCGGTGCGTTTGCCGTCAAGCAGGGGGGTTGGGGGGCGGCGGAGGGGGGGCGGCGTATAACATCAGAAACCATTACCTGTAATGGCCCCTCTCTCTCTCTCTCTCTCTCTCTCTCTCTCTCTCTCTCTCACCCTATCATTTCTCCACCTTCGCCTCTTCTGACATTTATTTTATGACTGCTTACATATCAAATATTTAAATAAACAGAGTAGGGGGGGGGGGGTTCGATTGAGGTTTGAAGCCGGGGGGGGGGATGTTGAGGGGGGGGGAGATGATGACATTCATTTCCGAGACAAGGAAAAAGGGGAGGAGGGAGGGTTTAGGGGGGAATGCTTCGCTTGGCTCCAAATTATCAAAGCGGGCGGAGAGGAAGACGGCGTGTTTTTGACTTGCGCCTGGCGGCGTTAGAGTGTGTTTGTGTGTGTGTCTGTGAGAGTGTGTGTGTGTGTGTGTGTGTGTGTGAGAGTGTGTTGTCATGGGGTCTATCAGTCAGCGTTTCCCGGGACGCGGGGAGGACGTGGGAAGAAGACCCTGGCGGCTCGTAAAAAAGAAAAGAAAAGAGCAGGCCGCCGTAGTGTAGCAATATCAATCGCACGCCAAACGCCAAGGAGAGAGAGAGAGAGAGAGAGAGAGGAGGGGGAGTAGAGTAGAGAGCAGGAATCGTGTGTGTGTGTGTGTGTGTGTGTGGGGGGGGGGTGGTGGCAGGGGGGGGAAGAAAATACGAACGGAACGCAGCAATGACAGGAGGAGAGGAAAAAAAGGAGGGACTGAGGGAGGGAGGGAGGGAGAAGGAGGAAGATTTATCTGCGTTTCCTCAAGAGATTGAACGAGAGAGAAAGAAATGGAGAAAGAAGGAGGGGGCGGAGTGAGGCATCTAGAGAGGAAACGGGGAGAGGAGGATGATTAGTTTGAGAAGAGAAGGAGAGAGAGGGAGAGAGTATGTGAGGGAGGGAGGGGGAGATAGAGAGAGAGAGTATGTGAGAGAGGGAGAGAGAGGGAGTATGTGAGAGAGGGAGAGAGAGAGAGAGAGCGTCAAGGTCCTGGGGTGCGGGCGGTCCAGTGTTTGGCTGGCTGGCGTGCGGTGGGAGGCTCATTACTGTCAGGCTAATCTTAAAATAATTAATTGCGAAGTCGACGCTTTTTAAAGAGTATTGTAATTGAATCCTGAATTAGGCCTGGGAAAGAGGACACGTCCTGCTTTGCCGAGAGTCTGCTCCCATTCGGCACGCACGTGAATGTGTGTGTGTGTGTGTGCGTGCAATGCGGTGTGTGTGTGCGCGCGCACACACACACACACACACACTTGCACACACTTGCACGCACAGGCGTGTGTGTGTGTGTGTGTGTGCAGGCGGAAGGGGGAAAAAAAAACAACACACACAAGAGGCAAAGGAAATGCTAATGAAATGCATATTTGGGGAGAAAGGGGCCATCTATAATTTAGCCGTTGCTCTTTGAATGTGAATGATGTGTGTGTGTGTGTGTGTGTGTGTGTGTGTGTGTGTGTGTGTGTGTGTGTGTGTGTGTGTGTATGTGTGTGTGTGTGTGTGTGTGTGTGTGTGTGTGTGTGTGCGTGCGTGTGTGTGTGTGCTGAGTTCCTGTGATTTATTTTTTGTTGTGCAGAGGGATAATTCTGTCAGAGTAGGCTTTTATTGTTGTAAACAAATGTAGGGAAAAGAGGAGAATAAAAGTGGAGTAATAAAGTAAACAGAATGGTATGAATAAATTGTGCTGCTGGCATGAATAATTTGTATAGGGGACGGACGGGTTCAGCGCGAAAGAGAGAGAGAGAGAGAGGGAGAAATGGAGAGATGACAGATGCGAGAGACGAGATATTGCCTTGTGGAATTTTTTGGCTCGGCCTTAACGCCCTCATTTCACTGTGTTCTGACAATTCCTTTGTATTTTCTGTCTATAGTTTTCTGTTTTTTTTTTCCTCTCCCTTTTCTCATTTGCCAGTGCTGTCTTTCTTTCTCTTCCCTTCTCTCATACATGCAAGTAGGTTCCGACAGCACACACACACACACACACACACACACACACACACACACACACACACACACACGCACACAAATGATTTAATTGTCAGCATACAATATGAAAACAAAAACATAATTCTAGCATAATTTACACACACACACGCACACGCACACGCACATGCACACGCTTGCTTGCATGCATGTAAGCATGCATGCGTGATAACACACACAAATCATTTAACTGTCAGCATAAATGCAGGACGCAAACAAACACGGAACTCTACCATCATTTACACACACGCACGCGCGCACACGCGCATATCATTTAACCACATGAACCCTAGCATCCCTATGTTGGAGCGAACATTTGGCCATAATAGCAGATCTACAAGCTCACAACACGTCTAGATCTGCTATTTCCGGCAAAGAGATTTAGTGTAGAGGAAGAAAGAGTGGACCGAGTATAGTCCTCAGAGATACTTTTGTGCTTTTACTCAAGTACATTTTTAATACGGGACCTCTACTTGTTAACAGAGTGTATCTCTGGTGTCCGGCAGAAACCAGCTAACTCCAAAATGTTAATTTGTCAGGACATTTTCAGCAAAACAAAAAGTGGAGTTAAGAGGTTTTGTTCATCATTGATAAGAACAGCTGAATGGACCTCCAAGCTCACAATGATGCTGGGGGTCAAAAGGGGGTGGAGCCTGGAGTCAGCAAAACCAGCTAACTCCACCCCCCGTTGGTGGACTTAGCTGGTTTAGCAGAAAGTTTGAGGATCCAATGGAGTTAGCTGGTTTTGTCGGAGGCAACTTTATTTTCTATTTTTTATTCATTCAATATCTTTTTAATCAACACACAGACGTAAAGGGTGTTCAATAGCAGTGATTTCTGTAAAGAAAAATGCAAAAGCGGCAACTACATTGCAGTATTGTGAGTACTTCCTCCATCACTGGTAGGGCATTAACTACCAGTGATATATACATTATGTAGGGTTCAATTCAAGGTGAAAATACAGAATTCTACCATCATTTACACACACACACACACACACACACACACACACACACACACACACACACACACACACACACACACACACACACACACACACACACACACACACACACACACACACACACACACAGATGGCGTCCATGCTGGCGTCTCCAGTGCGTCCAGTGCAGTGGTGTAAAGTAACTAAGTACAGTACTTAAGTACAATTTTGAGGTATTTGTACTACTTGAGTATGTCCAATTTTCAGAACTTTTACTTCTACTCCACTACATCTCAGAGGCAAATATCGTACTTTTACTCCACTACTATTATTTGAAAACTTTAGTTACTAGTTACTTTTCAGATATAAATGATGATATTAGGATGCATACATTAACCACCTAAGCCCTATTTTATACATAGGCTATTTTCAAACATTTTTGTACTTTTACTTTTGGTACTTTAAGTACATTTTGATGCCAATACGTTTGCACTTTTACTCAAGTAGATTTTGAATTCGGGACTTTAACTTGTAAACAGAGTGTTTCTATATTGCGGTATTGGTACCTTTACTTAAGTAAAGAAGTTGAGTCCTTTTTCCACCACTGGTCCAGTGGAGCCGTCCTGTCCGGTCTGGCCTGGCCGGCCGGCCGTCCCGGGCGAGCCTAGAGGAGAGGAGAGCCGTCCACCTCAATGTGCTTTCACTTACGCACCCTGCCGCCCAGATGGCCTCTCCTGGACGACCCCGACAGAACTATAGGCTATAGAACTTTGTGGATCAAAGCTCTCGGGAAGGGCCTGCCCTCCATAAACGTCGGGCCGCACCATAACTCCAGCGGGAGCCGGGGAGAAGAAAGATGGTATAGGAGCAGGGAGGTCAGGCCAGGGGGAGGCTCGCTCTCCTCTCGGTGTTGCCAAGTCTGCTTATTATAAGTCACTTTGGGCTTGTTTTTTAAATGTTGGTAGTTGCATGTTGCTTATTTGGACTTACGTCCCAATGTTGTTTAAACCAGTCGGTTCTCAAACATTTTCATGTCAAGCATCTCCAAATTAAAATGTTTTTGTCTGCTTATCCCCACCTGAAAAGATTTTGTGCCATGGAAGATAGATTGCCAAGATTGCCACACACACACAAGATTTTCCATACTAAAAAGGCTTTTTTTCAGAGAGACAGGATCAGGAGAAAATCAACTTTGTTATCGACCTTTCTCTGTCCCAGCAGCACATTCTCGTGGGATCTAGTACCAGTAAACATTGGTAAACCTTTGCTGCGAGACGCCGGCGCCCACTTAGGAGACCACTTGTAGGATTTGTGTACCTTTTCGCCTCTAGTGGCTCCAATCGGGATGGTGCATCTTCATAAATTAACCATCTTTGCTCTCCCTGCGAGGCAGGGGGCAGCGTTGCCATGCATGTCCGCTTATTGTAAGCGACTTTGGGCTTGTTTTTCTGTGTTGCTTGAAAATATTGGTGGTTGCGTTCTTTTTAGGCTTGTTTCTAAATGTAGTTTTTTATTTGGTCTTGCCTCCTAACTGTTGTTTAAACCAGTGGTTCTTAAACATTTTCATGTCAAGGACCCCAAATGAATATGTAGATTTTGTTTTGAAAATAGCATCTAGATCTACAAGCCCACAACGTGTCGCATCGCGACACTATTTTCAAATAGCCGATTTGCATAGGTTTAAAGTGCTCATGTGTTAGTCGCTTCATTTGGGCTTGTTTTCATAGACCTGGTTGCTTATCTCTCTCGCAAAACCTGGCAACACTGAGATGAACCAGTAGTCACGTAACGTAACCACACCGTGAACCGTCCAGCAGAGCTGAGCTTCTCACATGAGGCTCCTCTTTCTTTTTATCGTCATTCACGCTGGGGGTTTGATTTGTAACCTTATGGTACTGTTCCTACTGCACGGCATACCATGGTGGGGGGGGTCTATTAGGTAAAAGTACCTGGTACTAAAAATACATGCCAACATTAGGCTGTGAAAAAGAGGGAGATTTCTTTCTGAGATATCGTCAGCAAAAGTCTGCTCCTCAATGACCTCGCCCCATATAACCCTACACTACAGATTAATGGTATAAATACAAGCATATGAAAGCTTGTAAGCAGCTTGTAGATTGTAATAATGACATACGACCTGAAATTGACCCTGTAATTTGAAAAAGTCAAACAATAGAGTACAGAAGTCCTGACGTCACTCGTTCATCCCCTGGTTCGTAAAGTAATTTTTCTATGGAGAATAACATTGGGTCATCTTAGAATCGTCTCATATAAGAATTGTGGTCCAAAAATAAACAAACTATCTCGGCGATATTGTCAGGGAGGAGGTTCTGTATCGTTTATGATAGTCAGTCACTTATATTTGATACAGTCTGTTTCTGGCGGAACTAATTTGACGGAAGTAACATTATCGTTTTCTCACCGTCAGTTGATGCTTCATATCCATAACAGTCAAACCGCCGGGATCATTAGTTTATTTTTGGAACACAGTTCTTATTTGACGCGTCTATGGGAATTCAGAACGGGGGTGGAAAACCGCGAACCAGGTAGGATGTGTAAATTACGTCAGACTTCGGTGCTCTATGACTGGTACATCTTCAGCTCTGATTATTTCAAACATAACACATGTCTCTCATTATTAGAGTTGAACTGGAACTCCCACAAGAACCAGCATCACGCCGGGTCACATCCCACTGCCTACTGCAATGAACAGTTTACCAGGGTTAGCCTAGCCTAGCTGCCCCCCCCCCCCCCCCCCCCACCACCGCACGGTGCGACGAATCTAACGCTCTCCACACCATGCTGTTCCCCCAAAACGTTTGAACCGCGTTCACACGCCGACCTTGTCCGACAGATAGAAAAACTTGTCTCCCGCACCACTCCCTTTATCTGGTGGTGGTTGACGGGACGTGGGGACGGGGGGGGGGACGTGGGGACGGGGAGGAGAGTGATGAGGACAATATTGTGTTTTAGGCGGAGCGGCCGCTCGGCTGTGATCCCTCTATAGCTATAAGGAACACAGGGCTCTTAGAAGACCTGCCAGAACGTCTGTCTGTCTGTCTGTCTGTCCACTCAGCCTGCTATGCTCTCCTCTCCACACACACACACACATCTGGACGCAGATGGTCCGCTAGTGCAGTGCTTCTCAAACTTTTTCGTGCTGCGGACCCCCAAATTGACATGTATTTGGCCGCGGACTCCCATCTGAAAATATTTTGTGGCAGGGACCCCCAGAAGAGAAGATTTAAAAATTATTCAAGAAATGTCCAAACATTTTTTGATATTTTTAAAAAATACTTGAAAATTTGTGCAAATCTTTGAATATATCTTTTTTTAAAGCGAACATTTGTTACTCAAATCTTTGCTTTGGGGGGGGAACAAAATGTTTTGAGATGGGGGTCTGCGGCCAAATAATTTTGGGTGGTCCTTGACATGAAAAAGTTTGAGAACCACTGATATTACATCAACATAAGTGTTTCAGAAAACTGTTAGGATTTAGAAGACAATTGTAGAATCGGCCTCAGGTCTTAATGGGTTAAAAAACAAACACAAAAAAATCTTCTCCTTTTAAAAGCTTTGAAAAACGAGTTTTCATCGTGTACCGCTAATAGGAATACTGTATTTTGTTCCACTGATCCAAGCCTGGAACACAATCGATTGATCGATCGTTAGAATAAACACGCTCTGGAAATGTATGTATGGTTCCATTTCCATCCTTTTTCTCTTGTGAGGACCAGGAAAATGTTCATCACAATGTCTATTTATCAAATTCTACTACATGTATAATTGTGGGGACATTTGGCCTTCACGAGTGTAGTAATGCACGCGTGCACGCATGTGCGTGCACGCACGCACGCACAGAGTTGTTGCAGCCAACAGATCTGTTGCGTCCCTTGGGAAATATGTCCATCCTTTTAATACGTTTGCCCTTTAATAAAAACCTGGCTATAAAAGTGGGTCAAGGGTTTAGTGTGTAAAACAACTCATCATCAAGGTGCTACGCAGTAAAAATACTGAGTGTTAGTTTAACTCACTCAGATTGTAAAAAAATAAATACGCAAAAAAAACTAAAAACAGACCCTTTTGGGTTTAACCACTTGGACTCCTCCAGAATGTCTATTCTGGGGGGGGGGAACGTTCTCCCAAAAAATGTTAAGATTGCGGCACCTTTTGAGCTTGTAGATCGGCTATTTTTTCCCCTCTACACCAAACCTCTTTGCCGAAAATATCCGATCTGCGAGGCGCTGTGAGCTTGTAGATCTGTTAGTTTCTCCTCCAGAAAAGGAATGCTGGGGTTCAAGTGGTTAACCCTTTAAGACCTGGAACGCATCTGTGTCACTTTTTGATTTGAGCTAAAAAGCATTATTTTACACTTTGGCTATTCAAAAATAGCAGATATACAAGCTCATAGCGCGGCACCAAGTGCCGCGCTATGAGCTTGTAGATCTGCTATTTTAGAAACATCGTGGAAGTGTGTGCAAATCTTTGAATATATATTGTTTAAAGCGAACATTTTTAACTCTATTCTTTGCTTCTGGGGGGTCCCTGGAACAAAATATTTTGAGATCGGGGTCGGCGGCCAAATACACATAATTTTGGGGGTCCTTGACATGAAAAAGTTTGACCCTGGACCAGAGGGTTTTTGCGTGGTTACACTTACACTGAGGATTTCCCTGTGGACGTATAGTGTCCCTGTGTGTACACTCACATGGTCTTGTTAATCTTATCATGGGACAAATATCAATAAAGCCCCCTTTTTTAAACATGAACATCAGTCAACGTACTGATGTCATATGTTATTCATACGCTTCAGTGCGCTTTACAGAAATACTACAGCCCCCCCCCATCTCCCCCCCGACCAGCCCAGGGCATCGGAATAATGGAAGTGGATGGTCGGAGTTCAGTGGAATTCCACTCTGTGTGTGTGTGTGTGTGTGTGTGTGTGTGTGTGTGTGTGTGTGTAGTCAGGCCATGCATCAGGGGTCCCTCAGGCCTGGAGACACTCATTGATCGCCTCTGCACCCACCCCCGCCCCACACACACACACACACACACACACACACACACACACACACACACACACGCACACACACACACACACACACACACACACACACACACACACACACCGCTGTGCCGTTCCGTTTCCCAGACAGCCTTGGCTGATTGATTCCCAGGCCCTGGCCCAGGAGATGGGGAGCCAGGCCAGGTCTGGGAGGGCCCGGGGCCCCCTAGGGGATGACCTGGAGGAGAGGTGGTGGGTGGGGAGTAGGGGGGTAGGGGGGGTTCACACATCACACACAGCCTATTTTCCAGGGGCCCCTCGAACCCGGGGTCCTCCTGGCTGTGGAGGACTGCAGGCTCTCAGGTATTAAAAGGGGGGACAATCAAGGCCACGTCTTTAATGCATGCCTGTGGGAGCAACGTGTGTGTGTGTGTGTGTGTGTGTGTGTGTGTGTGTGTGTGTGTGTGTGTGTGTGTGTGTGTGTGTGTGTGTGTGTGTGTGTGTGTGTGTGTGTGTGTGTGTGTGTGTGTGTGTGTGTGTGTGTGTGTGTGATAGGTTTAGAGTGAGATGATGGTGGGAATGGAAAGCAGTTCTGAGAGTGGCTGCCATGTAGCATTATTTACACACATTGCATGCACGTGCGTGCACACACACACACACACACACACACACACACACACACTTTGTAATTTTGTGATCATGTCACACTCCTGGTGTGTTCACGTCCACTTGAAACTCTGCGGCTGCCTTGCCCAGTAAATAGCAGATCTACAAGCTCACGACGCGTCACAAATGTGAGCTTGTAGATCTGCTATTTACGGCATAACTAAGTATAAATCAGGCTTCATATCAGAGGCAAATGTTGTACTTTTACTCCATGGCAATTATTTGAAAAACGTCAGTTACTAGTTACTTTGTAGATTTGGATTATTATTACAAAACATACATTAACCACTTCAGCCCTATTATATACTGTGTCTATGTGAAAATAGCCGATCTACAAGCTCACGCATCACAATGCGACGTGCTGTGAGCTTGCAGATCGGCTATCTTCACAATCAGACATTTTTTTAAATGGGACATTCTGCATAATGAGTACTTTTTTACTTTAGCTACTTTAAGTACATTTTGATGGCAATGCTTTTATACTTATTACTCAAGTAAATTTTTTATACCAAACTTTTACTTGTAACAGTATTTTTACATCAGTAGTTTTAAACATTAACGTGCATCGTGCGCCTGCCTGCCACCTCGCTTTTATGACGGTCGAGCAGGAAGGTAAGAAAAAATTAAATGAAAATCCATTTTTTTCTAATTAACTTTGTAAATTTCCCGCTGAGCTCTCAGACGGCGGTGGAGGGAGGGGGGGGGGGGGACCAGCCCCGTGCGGTGCGTCTCTCACACCGAGTCCGATAATGAAATCAATTTGGTTCAAATTGTTTCAGGTGACTTTTAACCCATTAAGACCGGTAACGCATCTGTGTCACCACTTTAACCATTATTTTATACTTTGGCTATTCAAAAATAGCAGATCTACAAGGTCATAGTGCGGCACCGAGTGCCGCGCTATGACCTTGTAGATCTGCTATTTTTGAAATTTTCTTTTTAAAACATTTTTTTACTCAAATCTTTGCTTCTGGGGGTCCCTGGAACAACGTATTTTGAGATGGAGTCCACGGCCAAATACATAACATTTTGGGGGTCCTTGACATGAAAAGAATTGAGAATCAATGATATTATAGCGACATAAGTAAAAAAAAAACTGTTAGGATTTAGAAGACATTTGTAGAATCCCCCAGAAGCAAAGATTTGAGTTACAAATGTTCGCTTTAAAAAAATATATACATTCAAAGATTTGCACACATTTTCATGATTTTTCAAAAATAGCAGATCTACAAGCTCATAGCGCGGGCTATGAGCTTGTATATCTGCTATAAGGTAATGGTTCAAATCGAAAATGACAGATGCTTTCCCGGTCTTAATGGGTTAATGAGTATCTAATAAATGCCAGAGGAGGGAAGGTCAGGATATCTGTGTGTGTGTGTGTGTGTGTGTGTGTGTGTGTGTGTGTGTGTGTGTGTGTGTGTGTGTGTGTGTGTGTGTGTGTGTGTGTGTGTGTGTGTGTGTGTGTGTGTGTGTGTGTGTGGTGGCTGCCTGGCGGAGGGTTTATTTTTATTTATCTATTTATTTTTTATGTTTAAGTGATGGATCACACACCACAGGAACAAATATGGATGAGTCCACCCCAGAAGACTGGGCCGGGCTCCAAAAGCAAACGGCCTGAATTTAAATCCTTGTTGTTTTTTTTGTTTTTTTCTTAGCAGGGAACCATTTAAACTGCACCACAGGTGTTAGGAGCTAGATTGACGACTTGCTATTCATAGATATTTGCCATTTATTTAGTCTTTTCTATGTAAAAGGATCGTATAGGGAGATGGTTTTCACAGAGGTTGAATAACTTTACGAAGGACATCAGGCTCTTCTTATTTTTTGCTTGTTGTTTAGGATTGGAGCTCGCTGTTCATAACTTAACCACTTAACAGTAACTGATACCGGTTTTAAAAGTACTGAACATAGTCAACATTACAACTACAAGCTCACAGTGCATCAGATTGCGATGGGTTGTGAGCTTGTAGATCGGCCATTTTCGAATACTTTTAACATCTTTACGGTGTGGAGGCTAGCCGTCTTTAAGAGGGTCAGTCTGTCGGTCTGTGTGTCCGCATTAAAATTCATACACGCACTGCCAGTAGGCCACAGAACTAGCCTGGTAAACCATCCCAGTTGCGTGAATTCACATTATCATGTGTCTCCTGCAGACCGGTGCGGCCCTAAGCGTTGCAGGTGGACCTAAGCGTTGCAGGTGGACCTAAGCGTTGCAGGTGGGCGTTTTGCAGAAACCAAAAAGTGGAAGAGGCTGTCTGTCAATCCTCACGGGGCCCTGAGCACAGACGCTGCTGATTGGCTCGTCCACTTTTTGGTTTCTGCAAAAAACGCCCACCTGCAGTGCTTTGGGGCCAGACCGGTCTGATGAAGACGCATGATAATAATGTGAATTCCATGCGACCAGGCTACCACAGAAGTACCTCCACAAACTTTTTTTTAAATATTGAAAAATACATTTTACAATGGAAGTCAATGGGACTGGAATCATGCTGAAATGCCCAAGTATGTCTTCTTTTTTTGGGCGGGGCTTATCTGCCTTTATTTATAGTGGAAAGTAGAGATCAACAGGAAACGGGGAGAGACACGAAGCACAGAACGGGACCCGAACCCGCGATGCGCTGCTAGGCCACACTACTACAGGCCAGGCGCCCGGACCTCTACGCCAGCGGTCCGGGCCCTAAGTATGTCTTCTGATTGACGTCATACTAGATGACCGATGTCACAGGCTGGCCACATGAAGTCTGACGTCCACATCGAAACCACGTGGATCCGCAGATCCGCACGATTTGATTTTTGTACATTAATTTGTCGATTTTTGAAATTATTCAAATCCAGAAATATAGGGACGCCAGTGTTAATGTGCTTAAGACTAATATATGCTACGTGAAAAGCACTGATCTTCAGGCTAACAACACGTATAAATTAAGCTTTACTTCCCCCCCCTCCCACCTCCCTCCTCAATGGCCAGACTCCCAGCCCTGAGTAGCTCGTTAAGCTTTGCCTTACAGGGAAGACTAATGGATAGCGGAGGAAGCCCCCCCTCAGGAGCCTTTAGCATCGTTTCTGTTCGGTCCGTTCCCTTAATATTCACTTATGTATTTTCACCCTACAACGACCGAGCAGCAGCAACAATATCATCATGAATAACCATTGCTAATTCATGAACACACTCGGCGGTTCAGGGCGCCTCGTTTTCTACAATTATCCAGCTGTAAAGACGCCTTTCTGTTCTCCGTTCTGTTAGCGAGGACGAGGAGGCGGCGGCGAGGCGGCAGTGATTTCATGTTTAACCCATTCAGACCGGGAAAAGCATCTTTGTCATTTTTTTATTTCTTTGGCTATATATAGCTTGTAGATCTGCTATTTTTGAAACATCTTGAAAATCTTTGCAAATCTTTGATTATATATATATATATTTTTTTAAAGCAAACATTTGTAACTCAAATCTTTGCTTCTGGGGGATTCTACACATGTCTTCTAAATCAGTTTTATTTTTTAAACCTATATTGCTGCTATATATCAGTGGTTCTCAAACCTTTCCATGTCAAGGACCCCCAAAATGATATGTATTTGGCCGTGGACCCCCATCTCAAAATATGTTGTTCCAGGGACTCCCAGAAGCAAAGATCGGAGTTAAAAAATGTTCGCTTTAAAACATATATATATATATTGAAAGATTTGCACACATTTTCACGATTTCTTTTGCCAAAATCTCAGCATGAATGCATTAAGATGTACAAGCTCATGCCGCACTATGAGCTTGTAGATCTGCTATTTTTTTGAATAGCTCAAAGAAATAAAAAAAAATTCACAGATGCGTTCCCGGTCTTATTGGGTTAATGTCAGCTCGGTCTCATGAGACATCTCGTTGGATGAGAGGAAAGGAGGAAGAAGAGGACAAACAGACTCTTCCTCTTTCTCCTTCCAGCCAGATGTACTTATTGTTATGTTTTTGTGTTCTTTTTCTTTTCCATGGGGGTTGCATAACAGCATCTCTCCAGGGGGGTTCTCTGTGTATGGGCCAGTGTGTGTGTGTGTGTGTGTGTGTGTGTGTGTGTGTGTGTGGGGAGGGGGGGGAGTGCATTCCTTTCGTACCACGCTGGCCCCTCACATACCCCCCCCCCCCCCCCCCCCCCCCCCCCCCCCAGCCGTCTTTCCCTCCGGATCCGTTTGTTGGGTTGGTTCTCAGGGTTGTGGTGCGGCTGTTCTGGCAGGATAAAGTACACACACACACACACACACACACACACACAGACACACAGACACACAGACACACACACACACACACACACACACACACACACACACAGCACTAGGGTTGGGATCCGGAACCGGAATCGGTTCCATCACATTTGGAACTGTTTTTCGGAACCGTCTTCTTTTTTTTTATCACACTGTGATAACAGAGCTGGTTGTGTGGACTTCACGTCTGCTATATAATCACAGTACCGGTGGTTCAATTTCAAGGACCACCACAACTCTGAGGTCCATTTGGTTCCATTCGTACACTCTCAGAGTGACGAACCTGTAAGGGTCCATTTGGAACCCCCCTATAGGAACCGTTACGTTAAGGAACCAGAATCGTTTAAAAATTCCTAAAGGATCCCAACCTTACACAGCAGCACGAGGTAGTGACACATGGATCCATGGAATTCAGAATCAATCAGTGATTGATCCAGAATTCCATGAATCCATGAATTTTAGAAAAATCATGAAAATGTTTGCAAATCTTTGAATATATACAGTACATATTTTTTAAGCGAACATTTGTAACTCAAACCTTTGCTTCTGGGGTCCCTGTGGGGTCCGCGGCCAAATACATTAAATGTTGGGTGGGTCCTTGACATGAAGAAAAAGTTTGAGAACCACTGATATTATAGCAACAGAAGTGTTTCAGAAAACTATTCGTAGAATCGGCCTCAGGTCTTAATGAGTTAAAAGAACCAGCTGTATCATAACAAGACAGGATGTACCAAAACAATAGCCGCCAGGCCTATAAATGGACATCTTGGCTCTTACAAAGCTGACAAATATCATATCATATATCATAAGGCTCAAAGGTGAACAACATATGGTACTGTAAGTGAAGGTTAGATTATAAACAACCATAATAACAATATAGTATGACTCTACCACAATTCTTCCTCACACATCTGTAGTGAAACATCTGTAGTCTTCTGTAACCAGACAATCGGAGATCTCCAGCGGGTGCAGCATCACAATAATTTGAACCACTTTATCCATATTTTATAAGTTGGCTATTCAAAAATAGCAGATATATAAGTTCACATAAGCTGAGACATATAAGCCGCGCTGCGAGCTTGTACATCTGCTATTTTTGAAAGTATTAAGATCTTTATCAACTCAAATCTTCTCTTCTGGGGTTCCCTGGCTCAAAGTGTTTTCAGATGGGTGGTGGGGGGGGATCCGCGGCCAAATACATATCAATTTGGTGGTCCTTCACATGAAAAGGTTTGAGAACCACTGTTCTAGCAACTACTTCACCTTGCATTTTGATTTTTTTACAGATGGCCACAGCACAGAAAATATATTCGTTGTTGTCGGGCAGAAACCTCTTATTTCCATTGCCGCATATTGAGCTTGTCGATCTGCTACTTTAGGTATTTTTGAATTCGATTCCTGAAAAGTAACAGTTTTGGACATAATGACGTTTCCACCCGAGAGAGACGATATGAATCTTTGCGCCAAGCGATCAGAATACACAGACGTACACACACACACACACACAGACTGACCCTCTTAAAGACGGCGAGCCTCCGGGACAGCCACGCCATGAACTTTTTTTGAGAAAGGAAAAAAAAACGATGATCTACAAGCTTTGAACGCATATATAAATAATAGGAATGTGTGTTGCTTCATGCCTGTGCCAGCAGAGCAGACACAACACTGGTGTTTCATTAGTGTAAATGGAGTCTCGCTTGGAAAGACTGGCATGGATTTCAGGTAAGTTGGCGGAGCGGACAGGAGGTCGAGACACGGTTACACACACACACGCACGCACACACACACACACACACACACACACGCACGCGCGCGCATCTCCCTTCCGTTGTTTTGCAGACGATGCCATTTTATTTGTTTTCATTCCCTAATGGTGTGTTACCGGCGTGTCAGTAGCCACATCACCCCCCCCCCCCCCCTCTCCTCCCGGTCACCCCCCACCCCCCCTCCCTGTAATTCTTTGGCTCTCAGTCTCGCTGGAGGAAAAAGGGCTCCGTTGACCCCCGCGACCCCAATCTCACTTGAGACAGATGAACCAGCAGCTCTCTCCCTCTCTCTCTCATTCTGTCCCTCTTTTTCGTTCTCTCTCCCTCTCTCTCTCCTTCTCTCTCTCTTGTCCTCTCTTCCTCTCTCTCTCGCCCCCCCACCATCCCCCTGTCCATTCCCTCTCTTAATGACGTCCGCGCGCCCGGCCGTGAGGAACCGAGCGCCCGGCCACTTTTGCAAAAGCCTGGTGAGGTTGGGGGGGGGTGGGGGGAATCGCTTTACACTGGTGAAGTTGCGGGGGGGGGGGTGGCATTGCACTGGCGTTTGTGTGCATGCGTGTGTGTTTGTGCTTGTGTGTGCACGCATGTGTTTCCGTGTCCCCAGGGTTGTTGGTGGAGAGGTGGGTGGGTGCAGGTGGGGGGGTTGTAAATATGGGTGTCAAGCGCAGAGGGCACCCGCAGCGATCAGCAGCTCAGTGGACGGAAGCAGACTACACTACAGAGAGCCATAACATACATCTTGTCCTCTCCGTGGCTGTAGGTTCTCTGTTAAGGGTTGTTGGGATCCTTTAGGTTCCTATATAGGGTCTATTTGGTTCCCTTTTGGTACACTCTCAGAGCTATTGGTGGTCCTTGAAATGTAAGTGTTTTTGAGAACCGCTGGTATTGTCGTCTATAGCGGACGTGAAGTCCACATAACCAGCTCTGACAGTGTTGATAAAACCGGTTTACGGAAACGGGTTCCAAATGTGATGGAACAGATTCTTGTTCCTCAATGTTGGAACCCGGTTCCTCCGGGAACCCCAGTCCTAACTGTGTCTGTGGTTCCCTGGTCTCACTGTCACGTTAAAAGTTATATATATATATGTCTCTACCGGGTGGAAACCTCATATGTCCAAAACTGCTCCTTTTCAGTATTCAAATTCAAAAGCATCAAAAGTAGCAGATCTACAAGCTCGAAACGCGTCGCTTCGCGCCGCGTTTCGAGCTTGTAGATCTGCTACTTTTGATGCTTTTGTGTGACGCTGTGTTTATGATCAAGTTAGGAAAAAACTCAGAAAAAAACTCAGAATATGGAGATAAAAGGTTTCTGCGCCGACAACAACGACACACATATTGTGTGTTAGACGTGCTGTATATTTTTGTTTTCCTGCTCTCCGCCGTTAATGGCGATCTATTTCCCCCCCGCCCACACCACTCTCCCTCCCCCCCCCCCCTCTCTCTCTCTCCCGCTCCTCGCTCCTTTTCCCTCAGATAATAATTTCATGCATCTCATCTAGGCTGGCCTTCATGCCTAGCTGCCTGTGCCATCGCAGCGCTACTGGGCTGAGGCGAGGAAGGCAATTTGGCTCCCTCCCTCCAGCTCCCGGCGGACCAGTCCCGCACTTCTTACACACACACACACACACACACACACACACACACACACACACGCTTGTCATTTGTTACGAGACTTTCCACACTAACAAGGCGAGCGTGCCGAGATGGTAGGATGAGATTTAGGTCCTCTCGTAGAAATTCACTGGAGGTCAGTCAGTGCTGCCTGCCTGCCTGCCAGCGTACTGGTAACAGTGTGGCTGTCAGACAGCATCTACGCCTGGAGAGTTTTAGTTGTTTTATTTTTTTTTATCCTAGGAGATATAAACGACACCAATGCCACACCACGGCCCCCAGAGTTACGTGTTTGGTGTTCAAAATGTTTTAGTTTTTTTAGTTTTGTCTTTTTTTGATAAAGCAAATGTAACAGTTTTTTAACCCGTTAAGACCGGGAATAAAGCATCCGTGTCATTTTAGATTTCTTTGGCTATTCAAAAATAGTAGATCTACAAGCTCATAAGCTTGTAGATCTGCTATTTTTGAAAACTCTTGTATATATATATTTTTTTTAAAGTGACATTTTTTAACTCAAATCTTTGCTTTTGAGGGCAGTGAGGGGGGGTCCCTGGAACAAAATATGTTGAGATGGGGGTCCGCGGCCAAATACATGTCATTTTCACATGAAAAGGTTTGAGAATGATTGAAACTGATATAGAAACATAGGGGTTTTTTTCAAAAAACTGTTAGGATTTATAAGACATTTGTAGAATCGGCCTAAGGTCTGAATGGGTTAAATTAATAATTGAATACATTTTGTCCAATCTGTATGGTAGAGTATGATAATACAATATAACTTATTACAACTGGGGTGGTTGTGTTTTGTCTTCCTGCCCCTGCTCAGACATTTAGATCGTGTCAAAGGTCATGTCTCACCTAGACACAGGATCTGACACGAATTTTGACCTGAAGGTCAAGATTCAATTTCTCCCCTGAGCAAGCAGGCAGGCTCTATTGGCTCAATGGTAAAAATGTCAGCGATTGTGCTGGAAACCGGGTTCAAATCCGGGGTATAAGAGATAAGTTACATAGTGCAGCTTTAAAGGTAGAGTCAGTGATATTTTAGTGTTTTGTTAAAAAGTTAAAGCTCTGTATTCTGATAGTAATCGTTGCTATAGTGTGTTTGTTCAATAACAGGGTTTTTTCCGGGTCTCTGCTCATTTCTTTGTGTCATCACTTCCATTTTCACTTATTTATCCTGTAGCCTGCATGAGTTCTCTCTCCTGATTGGATAGAATTGGTACCCCGATCAGAACATTTATTTTCTGTTTACTAAAGAGCTTGAGTGACAGGGAGACCCTTGTTACTGAACAAACACTCTATAGCAATGAGAACTATCAGAATATAGAGCCATTTAACACTTATTTCAGCAAAGAAATATCACTCGCTGTACCGTTTAAATCGATGATGATCGTTATCGTTAGCTATCATTCTGACACAGCAACGGTAATTATTTTGTCATGTGGCCCGCGATGGCCAATTAACCACTTGAACCCTAGCGTCCCTATTCTGGGGCACAGACATTCAATGTTTTTAGATCGTACATTTTTTCCGGCGAAGAGATTTTCTCCTGAGGGGGGCTTGGGAAAAAAAGGAGTGGACCAAGTATAGAGCCCTGAGGGGTCCCAGGGGGTCAACTAAGTATATATATATATACTGTATATATATATACTATACGTATATAGGGTTTAAGTGGTTAAGAGTTAAAACAGCGCCTCCCGATGGCTCGTTCCATCTCCGGCACGATGACAGTCAGTATTGTCTCTGCATCCATGAAATTAGTTTTTCTAATCTTAGTCAGCAGGAGTGCCAGAAATTTGCACACATTAATATGAAGCTCCATCTCTTACCTCCCCCCACCCCCCTCCCCTCCACTGCCTGCTGCAGTACTTTCCCTCTCTCTCTCTCTCTCTCTCTCCTCGCCTCCCGTTCTCTTTTCTGAGTTTTCTCACCCTCTTAATTGTCGCTATCGCCGGGCGGAAATGTCCAAATTAACCGTTACTCTTTTTTTATTATTATTTCTTTCTAAAATTTTGAAAATAGCCGATCTACAAGCTCAGAGCTTGTGTAGATCGGCTATTTTCACTTATTTTTGTGCGACACGAAGTAAGGGCATTAATTCACTGCAAAACGTAAAAAGTAGAAATGTGGAGATACAAGGTTTTTCGGCCCGACAACGTTATGCTCTCTCTCTCTCTCTCTCTCCTCTCTCTCTCTCTCTCTCTCTCTCTCTCTCTCTCTCTCTCTCTCTCTCTCTCTCTCTCTCTCCTCTCTCTCTCTATTCATCTTCTTGTCTTTTTCGGCCCCAATTTCTTTTCTTTTTTTCCCTTCTCCACATCAGTGTTTCTGTTCCTGTTTGAAACGGCAACACCAGCCCTTAAAATCGCAGAGGTTTTTTTAGCGTAGTATAGAGGGGCCGGCCGGGCAGAGAGCAGCCCCGGCCGGCGGCCCCCCCACGTGGGTTTAATAGGAATACTGAGAACATGGTGCTGCACAGAATAAAATGACACTAACATGGAATTACACAAAGCAACAGCAATGGGCTCCTCTGTCTGCGTATCGATCGCACCGAGACAAGACGCATGAGGATGATGATGAGAATCTAACAACAATAACTGTCCTTTTTTTTTGTTGTTGACTCACAAATACTATACACACATGCACGCACACCAGTGTTGCCAGATTCTGTGAGAGAAACAAGCAACCAGGTCTAGGAAAACCAGCCCAAAAGAAGCGACTATGGGCCACATGTGCACTTTAACATACATCAGCTATTTGAAAATAGTTTTTCAAATAAAATCTTGCGGGGAAATTATAATAAGCAGATCTGGCAACCCTGACGCACGCACACACACACACATACACACGCACGCACAACATATTATGGAGATCTGGTTGTCCTGAACCGCCGATCCGACCGATATGCCCATATTTATGGCCATATATGGGCATTACTAATGACATCAGGGATCTCCATATATGGAAAAAAACATGTGTCCCATAAAAGGGACACTGACAGACATCCAGGTACAACAGGTACTCTGACAACGGGTACAATCAGAGTATAGAGTAATTACCCAGGGGGCAAACCCCCCCTTTTTTTGGAAACCTGCATTTGCCCTGCCATCAAAGGTTGGCCACCAGAAATAATATCTATGACCCAGTAGGATCACAACCTATATGGACAACCCGGTCAATTTTTTGCTGGAAATCCAATATGGCCGCCTCAATATTGGCCCCTATCAGAAAATAGCTTTGGCGATAACTTTTGAACCAGATGGGCTAGAAATGCAAACTTGGTGTCTATTTCATGGTTTCAGAGCATGAGAAACTCAATGGAATACTTATTTTTATGATTAGGTGTGTCTGGACCTTTACTTTGCATATTTCCAAGATGGACGCCACCCGTAAATGAGTTTTACTATGACTTTTACAGTGACAGCTAACTGTTATGGCAAAAAGTCTGCTTTTTAAGCAATATGAACACATTTGGTCAGTTTGAGCTTTCATTTCTATGTTGTCAATATGGCTGCAGTCATAAATAATGTATGGTATTACATTTTTGCTCAGATTCTATCTATAGTTGTGGGGATGATTGCAGTGAAAAATCTGAGAAAAAGCCCACCATGTATCTTATGTATCATTTTAATAAACTAACTATAATATAAACAGACACATGCACACTCCAAGACTTGCCAAAAACTTCAACTTTAGGACTATACAAATTAACATAGTGGTATGCATTCAAGTAACATAACAAAATATAGACTACTTAGTGACAAACAGAGTAAAAGCGGATTTGAGGTTGCCTACAAAAGGTTCATTTTGACCTCTATGGTGCTGTCTTGCCTGCTTCTAAAGCCAATGATACTATGGTACAATGCTATTCACCATCACTGTTGTCACGTGTTGCACTGATCCTGCTGCATCGTGTCTCCAGTCCCTGGCAACGGCATCCTAAGTAGCATGGAATTTCCTTCTTTGCACAGGAACAGTTTTTCTGGCAGCCTTTGATACAGCTGCATGATATTGCCTTGTTCATTGACACAGCCCAGGCTGGCTCGGTAGATGCAAGGGGGACTGCATTGCTAGCACTGAGAGACCATCCATACTCTGCGAAAGAGGGAATATCCGGCTTGGCGATGTGTGCATATTTATCTATTATGGTTGCTAGAGTAGCTCTTCTCAGGTGCAGGTCAAAGGCATTCTCTGTCGGGGGCAGCAGCTTTAAGAGGGTTGATCTATTATTGAGGAACTTGTACACTCTAAGCTTACTCAGGTCAAAATCCTCCGGGTGGTCCGCTTTGGATGTATATACAGCAATTGTGAGGTCTTGTGCTTGATTGATGACGTCATCTGAGAGGGAATCAGAAGAGTTTTCACCAAACTCCTCAAGTGCAGGGAGATCCAGACACATGCTGGCCTTGAACCATGCCTTCTTCCCAGTGAAGAAGGGATAGCTGGTGGTATCTCTGCCACTTAAACTATGGATAAAGGGCAGGGCACGACACCGTGCGAGCCCCAGTGCTGATACCATTTGATGGATAGGAAGGTATGAATTTTGCTCTGTTCTCACCCACAGCTCTGGAAGGCATCTGAGATGGGTTGCTTTATAGTAAAGGCACATGATGATGATGTCTGTGTCATTGGCATGGATGACAACTCTGTCAACTTTGTCATTCTGGACACTGTACAGGGTGTGGAGTATTATTCTTGTATCAGCCTCCTGTTGTGTGGATTCTAGTGCAGGGACATCTTCAATAGACCCCTCCTTGATCACCACACTCATTGTCTCTTCTTTAAACCCCCCACCCAGGTAAAGATGTGTTGGACCAAGGGCCGACTTAAGTTTCTCATTTTCACACCATTCGTCACAGAGGAAACTCAATAGGTTTGCCTTGTTAGCTGACACAGCAAAAAACTCCCGAGGATCTGGAGCTGTGTAATGCATACTGACTTCATATTCTTTGGAAGGTTTTGGTTGAGCATATCTGTGTTCTTGCTCAGCTGTCTTAAGACTAGGTCCACTGTACCGGTCACAACAGAAGTGAATGATCTCTGTGCCAGCAGGCACATCATTCAACAGCAGACGTTGGTATCGTTCAGCGATTGTTCCAAATGCTTCACCTTTCAGGAACGACCAATGGCGTATGGCATACATGGCATCAATAACTACTGCTGTTTTTCTGTCTTCTGTAGGCAGGTCAGGGATGCATGCAACTTTGGTCTCCTCTTTCAGGACCTTCACAAGGCTTGCCTTGGTACCTGTTCTCATCCTGCCATCTTCCTGGAAGAGGGAAGGGGGGGAAGTCACTCCACTCGTGGTTGCCTATAAAGTCAACAAGGTTGAGTTCTCCACCACTGGCTATGATTTGGGTCATGCGCAGGAGGGCAGTAATTTCATTGCTCTTGCCAGGTGCTGAGGTTTTCCCCTTCGATTCTTTGGATTTTGTGTTTTGAGTATGGAAAGTGTTAAGCTTCATTATGCTTGTCTTCTTCTGATCACTGGACAGTGATTCACACAGTGCCTTCAGACCCAGTTTGTTCACACTCATCAAGTCGTCCTTGACTGTGGAATCAGCACACTGTCCTGTAGATATGTTGATCATGGATGATGTGCTCACTGTAAATGGGTTAGTCTCCACTGCTGCCATGACCTTGACTACCATCTCTGCATCCCGGGTTACACGACTCTGACCAGACTCATGGTGTGGGTTGGAGGAGTGGAGGTGGAGCATAGACTTGAGCTCTGCAGAGACAGCTGCAGTGAGTGTTTTTGTGTAGACCCATTTTGTCCGGGCAGCAGGGCTGAGTGTAATGCCATCCAGACCGCTTGCTTCCTTGGCATCAGCATTATAGGTCTGCTCCAGTAGCATGTCAAAAGCAACACTGTTGTGGCTGCCATCTGCTCGTCTGCCAACAAATACACCTGCCATCAGTGCTTCATGTACCTCTGAAGCTGTTTCTGGTAGTTTCTTCATCTCAGCCAAATACAGAGGTAAAGATTGCTGCCCGTACTTGTAGTGGCCTGCTGCAGTGAGGTAGGGTAGCATTCTTGCTGATTCACAGAGATGGCCTGTCCAGTCACCTTCCCGATCGTAGTAGATAAACCTTTGGAGAATATCTGACATCTCCAGGAAGGTTGCCCAGAGGACTGCAGTTGGTTGCCCATTCAATGATTCCTGAAAAAGCAGCAGCTGCTCTCCTAGGACTGCCATCTCTGGACGCCTCACCTGTATAGCAATGCAGTCCCCCTTGCATCTACCGAGCCAGCCTGGCCTGTGTCAATGAACAAGGCAATATCATGCAGCTGTATCAAAGGCTGCCAGAAAAACTGTTCCTGTGCAAAGAAGGAAATTCCATGCTACTTAGGAGGCCGTTGCCAGGGACTGGAGACACGATGCAGCAGGATCAGTGCAACACGTGACAACAGTGACGGTGAATAGCATTGTACCATAGTATCATTGGCTTTAGAAGCAGGCAAGACAGCACCATAGAGGTCAAAATGAACCTTTTGTAGGCAACCTCAAATCCGCTTTTACTCTGTTTGTCACTAAGTAGTCTATATTTTGTTATGTTACTTGAATGCATACCACTATGTTAATTTGTATAGCCCTAAAGTTGAAGTTTTTGGCAAGTCCTGGAGTGTGCATGTGTCTGTTTTTTATTGTAGTTAGTTTATTAAAATGATACATAAGATACAGTGTGGCCTTTTTCTCAGATTTTTCACTGCAATCATCCCCACAACTATAGATAGAATCTGAGCAAAAATGTAATACCATACATTATTTATGACTGCAGCCATATTGACAACATAGAAATGAAAGCTCAAACTGACCAAATGTGTTCATATTGCTTAAAAAGCAGACTTTTTGCCATAACAGTTAGCTGTCACTGTAAAGGTCATAGTAAAACTCATTTTCGGGTGGCGTCCATCTTGGAAATATGCAAAGTAAAGGTCCAGACACACCTAATCATAAAAATAAGTATTCCATTGAGTTTCTCATGCTCTGAAACCATGAAATAGACACCAAGTTTGCATTTCTAGCCCATCTGGTTCAAAAGTTATCGCCAAAGCTATTTTCTGATAGGGGCCAATATTGAGGCGGCCATATTGGATTTCCAGCAAAAAATTGACCGGGTTGTCCATATAGGTTGTGATCCTACTGGGTCATAGATATTATTTCTGGTGGCCAACCTTTGATGGCAGGGCAAATGCAGCACACCCCCCTTTGCCCCCTGGGTAAATGGTCCTTTAATGGTACCGTTACATCTTTGTTTATCAATATTCCGTACTTCCATAACAGTCAGGTTCTGTCCATCTCAAGTGGTGTGGAGTGTGTCCACCTATTTAGTCCACACCCACTTCAGAGCACAGTGCACTGAAGCCCGCCGCTTCCTCACAGCGCAGAAGCAGTGTGAATTCACCATCAGTACGATGGACGCAGTATGATAGAGTAGCTTCAAACATAGTTGACCACAGTGCCATTAAGACCGGGTAAAGAATCTGTGTCATTTTAAGATTTATTTGGCTATTCAAAAATAGCAGATCTGTAAACCAGTGTTAATTTTGACTGCAAATTCTGATTTAGTCTTAGTCTTAGTCTTTTGAATAACACACCATTTAGTCTTAGTCCCATTTTAGTCTACTGATATTGTTTGGGGGCGGGGGGGATGGGCGAAATGTTGGCCGAATAGCGCCGACATTTAGAAGCAGCAGAAACGATGAAACGCGCCGGTGAAGGATCATTTTGTTCCGCGCTCAGGGCTCCATGCTGTCTTTTCTGTTTTTGTGGGGAAAGCACGTGACGCGATATGCTGTTGTTTAAGTTGTTCATGTCTTACCGTACCACGTGCTTTTTACATTTCTGACCGATAAAGTATTCAATCAATCAATAGTTCTAGTTGTAATAGTAAGTAGAGGGTTGGATCACTGAACAATACAAATGTTGTAATTGTAGATTGTAGAACTCGGGTCCAACGTATAAGCCGTTCTATACGTAGCATTGTAACGGAATGATTCATGGTTGTGGCTGAACTGTGAACAATTAGAGGATACCATAAAGAAAAAGAACCCATTTATGATTTTTTATAGATGGAACCACTTAACACTTTATGGAACAATAACAGATCTTCAAATAGCACCGAATTGCTATTCGGAGGTTCCAGCCGTGGCTTCTAGGGGAGGATGGTAATAGTTCTATAAAGCACACTACTGTAGCCCATAAAAAAAGACCTCTTGAGTGTTGGTTATGTGAAGACCAGTGCAGTGTTAAATTGCTAGCGGAGAGCAACTTAAATCCATTCCGTGGTGGATGCCGTTTTTAGTGTTTAGCCCTTTAAGACCGGGAACGCATCTGTGTCATTTTCGATTTCTTTGGCTATTCAAAAATAGCAGATATACAAGCTCATGCCGCGCTATGAGCTTGTATGTCTGCTGAAAATGAAAAATTGTGAAAATGTGTGCAAATATTTGAATATATATGTTTTAAAGTGATTATTTTTTACTCAAATCTTTGCTTCTGGGGGATTCTACAAATGTCTTCTAAATCCTAACAGTTTTTTGAAAAAATGTATGTTTCTATATTAGTGGTTTTCAAACTTTTTCATGTCAAGGACCCCCAAAAGGATATATATTTGGCTGCGGACCCCCCATCTCAAAATATGTTGTTCCAGGGACCCCCCAGAAGCAAAGATTAGAGTTACAAATGTTCGCTTTAAATATATATATATTCATAGATTTGCACAAATGTTCACGATAAAAAAAAAAATAACATGGTTAAAGTGGTTACACAGAGATGCGTTCCCGGTTTTAATGGGTTAATGTCCAGAGGCTGGTCTCTGCGAGCTGCCCCCAGCTTATGCAGCTTAACCCATTGAATCCGGGAACGCATCTACAAATGTCTTCTAAAAAAACCTGATAAACCTACAGTACGTTTCTATATCAGTGGTTCTCAAAATTTTTCATGTCAAGGACCCCCAAAATTATATGTATTTGGCTGCCGACCCATATATCAAAATATTTAGTTCCAGGGACCCCCAGAAGCAAAGATTTGAGTTACAAATGTTAGTAAAAAAAATGTATATATTCAAAGAGTTGCTCAAATGTTCACGATTTTTCTAAAATAGCAGCTCTATGAGCTGCAGATATACAAGCTCTATGAGCTTGTATATCTGCTATTTTTGAATAGCCAGAGAAATCTCAAATGACACAGATGCGTTCCCGGTCTTCATGGCTTAACCACATAAATCACACAATATACTGACTACAACTAGTTGAAGTGTGTGTGTGTGTGTGTGTGTGTGTGTGTGTGTGTGTGTGTGTGTGTGTGTGTGTGTGTGTGTGTGTGTGTGTGTGTGTGTGTGTGTGTGTGTGTGTGTGTGTGTGTGTGTTAAACCCTATGTACAGTAAGTACTTGAATGGGGTCCCCCTGGGATCTGTACCTGTTCCGCTCCCTTTTTCCCTCTACACCAAATCTCTTTACTGTAAATAGAAGATCTACAAATACTGTAGATCTGTTATTTTTGCAGAATGTTCATCCCAGAAGAACATCGCTCTTCAACAGGAGGTCCAGGACTCCTAGGGGGGCTAACTAATTTTTACATTAACCACTAGAACACTAGTATCCCTTTTCTGGGGGAACATTTACCGAAAATAGCCGAACAACAAGCTCACAACGCGTCACACTTCCATACGATGTGAGCTTGTAGATCTACAGTAGGCCAGGGGTCTTCAACAGGGGGTCTGGGACCCCTAGGGGGTCCTCAGAGTTACTACAGGGGGGCCGCCAAATCTTTGTGTGATATGATTTTTCTTTTTTACATTAACCACTTGAACCCTAGCATCCCTTTTTCTGAGGAGAACCTTAGCCAAAAATAGAAGATCTACAAGCTCACAAGCCTCGCAGTGCAAGGCGTTGTAGATCGGCTATTTATGGCAATAGCCTAAATGTCTGAAGAATACACATATAAAAATAAAAAAACGGTGATGATAGTGCTGTCAAACATGTCTATGAAGCTATGATGAAATCAATGGAAAACGTTTTATATGAATATATTTAATATGTAGTGGGGGGTCCATGCTTCATCTATCTCTAAGGGGTCCTTGGCCAAAAAAAACATTGAAGATCCCTGCTTTAGAATATGAATATATCCTTCACAATCAATCACAGGGTTTGTTCTTTGATTCCTTTTGCACTGTGAGAATGAAACGGGTGTAATAACCATTTAGCCGGTATTGTTTTATGCGTGGGTTTGATGCTGCTGTTGTCTCATATAATCCATGTGTGTATCGTAGCCTCGTACAGTAGAGTGTTTTGTGTCTCCCCGATTAACCCATTAAGACTGGGAATGCATCTGTGTCTTTTTAAGATTTCTTTGGCTGTTCAAAAAATGCCAGATACAGTATATAAGCTCATATAGCGCATATGAGCTTGTATATCTGCAATTCTTTGAAAAATTGTGAAAAATGTGTGCAAATCTTTGAATATATATTTATATATGTTTTAAAGCGAACATTTATAACTCAGATCTGTGCTTCTGGGGGTCTCTGGAACAACATATATTTAGATGGGGGTCCACGGCCAAATACATATCATTTTGGGGCCACCACTGATATAGCAACATACTGTTAGGATTTAGAAAACATTGTATTTGGCCAGGGACCCCATCTCAAAATGTTTTGTTCCAGGGACCCCCCAGAAGCAAAGATTTGAGTTACAAATATAATATATGAAAAATATATATTCAAAGATTTTCACACATTTTCAAGATCTTTCAAAAATAGCAGATCTACAAGCTCATAGCGCGGCACTCGGTGCCGCGTTATGAGCTTGTATATCTGCTATTTTTGAATAGGCCAAAGACATCTAAAAAATGACACAGATGCGTTCCCGGCTTGAATCGGTTAACAACGGTTTGCACATTAAAGCGCGAGGGGAGTAGGATCATTTCCAGGACATAAAAACCGTAAACTGTCGATGGAGAGCCTCCTCCTCCGAAAAAAAGCAATTTAGCAGGTTTCAACCCCACGGTAATTTCACCCATGTTCTATTTTAATGGCTTTGTTTGGCACCAAAAAAAAAAAGGATCAGGAGAGAACCGTTTGTGCGGGGGAGTTGATGAATTTATTTTTTTACATTTTAACAATGAATTACTATTGTCTCCCTGGCTTGTTGAGTGGCGGGCCCAGGTGCACAAGAGTGGGAAAAACAGCTGTTTATATGGTCTCTGTCGGGTGGAAACCTTATATCTCCAAAACTGTTACTTTTCAGGATTCACATTCCAAGATCAACAGATCGACAAGATCGAAGCTTCGAGCTACTTTTGATGCTTTTGTGTGACGCTGTAGTACAGGGTTCCCCAATTAGTTTTCCCCAAGGGCCAAATTATGTCTAGGGTACCAAGCCGAGGGCCAGGGGCATCGTGCACTCACGCAAAGCGCGCATGCACGATTATTATTATTATTTTTTTTTTTTCTCTAATCTAGCTAATTTGACACTGTGTTATGTTTTGGCGGGGATTCTTAGATCCTGTGTTGAGTCACACAAGGAAAAAATGCACTCTGGAAACAAAATAAGAGAACCAACCATTTACTTAAAATATTTGGTTCTGCTTGAAAAGTAATACAGATTAACAGCAGCCAGTTGTACATACTGAAAATCAAAATAAGTCCAGAATGCACACTTTACTTACAGATGTGTTTGTTGCAGTCTGCTTGAACAGTAATACAGATATCATTTTTTTTGTTGTTGACAGGAGTCGTCATGGGCCCGCGGGCCGCCTATTGGGGAACCCTGCTGTGGTATGATCAAGTAGGGCCGTTAATTTATGAAAAGAAACACGAGAAGTCAAAATATGGAGATAAGAGGTTTCTGCCCGACAGCAACGATATGTTTGGCGTACGGTATTCCCACTATTTATTCATTCTTTCTCGATCCTCCCTCCCTGTCGGCACAAAATACAATTCACTTCATGTCATAGTCTTAATTTTTTTTCTACCCCTCCTAAGCACAGCCCGTTTCTCTGAGGAGCTGAAGTAATGTTTCAATTTGTGTCGTTGAGTTGTTGTCCTTTCCTGTGTGTGTGTGTGTGTGTGTGTGTGTGTGTGTGTGCGAGAGAGAACACATCTCTGCGGTGGCCTGAAATCTCATTTAGTAGAATTTGTCATAAAAGCAGATATGCAGGGTTCTGTCTGTTTGCAGAAAGTGTGGATAGTGTGTGTGTGTGTGTGTGTGTGTGTGTGTGTGTGTGTGTGTGTGTGTGTGTGTGTGTGTGTGTGTGTGTGTGTGTGTGTGTGTGTGTGTGTGTGTGTGTGTGTGTGTGTGTGTGTGTGTGTGTGTGTGTGTGTGTGTGTGTGTGTGTGTGCACTCAGTATGTTTGGCAGTGAGAAGTTCTGTCTAGAGATGGGCAGAGGAGAGAGAGATGGTTGGAGGGGGGAAGATAGACGGGGAGAGGGTGATGAGGGGTAAGGGAGTGGGGGTGATGTTGATTTTTATATTGCATTGCCAAAAATGTATACATGATCATAATTGTACATCTGTGAAAAGGATAAAATACAGAGAAAACTTCAGAGCTTATTTCCACTGTGGTCCTTTATAAAGTTTATTTTTAATTCGTTTTTAAGCAGCCTTACTAGTTTGATTTAGTTTTATATACACAATACAGTTTTTTTTTTAACTGAAATCTAGTTTTGTTGTTTAAGTTTTGATTACAAGCTAACTTAAAGAGTCACTCCCTCTATGGTGATGAGGGAGTGGGGGTGATGAGGGGTGTGGGGGGGGGGGGGGGGGGGTGATGACAGGAAGGAGCATGTCCCACATTGAGGTTGACACAGTGCCCTGGATCTTACTGAAATCCAAGAGCACTGCCCTTCCAGTGTAGAACTCGCTCTAATTAGCCAACCTGTGTGTGTGTGTCTGTGTGTGTGTGTGTGTGTGTGTGTCTGTGTGTGTGTGTGTGTGTCTGTGTGTGTGTGTGTGTGTTTTGTATACACAAATAAACACTTAAACAGGTCAGGAGCTCTCAGAGCCTCAGAAACAACATTATGTTTTTACACATTTAAAATCCTCGGTGTTCATTAAACTCATACAATGTAACCAAATGGTTATGAATACATTTGTATACTCTCAGAGTTACAAGTGGATAAATCAAACACTGAGGATTTTACTGTGTACAGCACGTCGGGCCACACACACACACACACACACACACACACACACACACACACACACACACACACAGACACACACACACACACACAGACAATTAAAACATTGAAATGGTGTAATCATACGGTGCGTGCATGGGTCAGATAATGCAGATCACTTTCTGTTTGGTACAATTATTCTGGCTTCCTGTCAAGTTCTGCACTCAGCCGTTACTGAGCAGCACCCATCCAGAACCAACCCCCCCACCCCCCCAGAACCAGCACACACACCTCCACCCACCCAGAACCCAAACCTGAAGCACCACTCATCCACGCACGGGTGAACAACCCGCAGTGGTGTAAAGTAACTAAGTACAATCTACTCAAGTACTGTACTTAAGTACAATTTTGAATTCCGGACTTTTACTGGTAATTCAGTACTTCTGCATTGCAGTTTTGATACTTTTACTTAAGTAAAACATTTGAGTACTTTTTCCACCACTGACAACACGTAATGCCTCCTGGGGGCCCCACTTTGAGAACCCCTGATCTATGATGTCAGTTGTGTATGATGTATGACTCCTAATTTGGGGGGTATCAGCGCCCTACTGAGTAGAGCCCTACTATATATATACAGTATATATATATATATATATATATATTATTATATATATAATTACAATAATAAAACATATTTACTTATGTGGTTAGCTCTGGACACACACGCACATACTCTCATACACACCTGTATAGACATACATACTCATAAACCTGCAGTACCAGACCTTACTCTCCCTCTCTCCCCCACAATGCAGAGCATGACCTGACCCCATCCATCCCCTCCCTCCAGCAGAACCCCCCTCCCCCCCCCCCCCGCCCCATGGTGTTGAAACATCTCTCCCCCTTCCAGGCACCTGATGAAAGCCCCCATCCATCCATCTCCCTTCCTTCTCTCTCTCTCTCTCTATTCCCAAACACTCAGACGTGCTTTATTTGTATTTATTTATTTATCTTTCTTCACTCTCCATTCTATGAAACAGTCTCCAAACTGCTTCGGCGTGGCGAGAGCCCCCGATAGACACATCCACTTTAAAGGCTAGCCGTCCGTCCGTCCAACACCAGCCCAGCGAATAAAGTGCTCCCATCCCCAGACATGTCTTTTTGATATTAGCCCCCCCCCCCCCCCCCCCTCCCCTCCGCAATATGAAGCAGCAGCAATTTCTCCTCCACGCTCGACGGAGGTGATATTGAGTTGGGGAACAGAAAGGAACTGTGGAGGGAGAGAGGGACGGGTGGGTGGAGAGAGCCAGAGAGAAAGATAAGAGAGAGAGAGAGAGAGAGAGAGAGAGAGAGAGAGAGAGAGAGACGTGTGTGTGCGTGTGTGTGTGTGTGTACTTATGAGGGCCAAATGTCCCCACGAGTATAGTAGAATATGAGCAATAGACATTGAGTGAGGACAATTTTCCTGGTCCTCGCAAGAGAAATGTTTTTTTTTTTGTTAAAAGATAATTTGGGGAGTTAGGATAAAGGTTCAGGTTGGGGTTATGGTTACAATTAATTAGGCATTTAAATGTCAGGTCCCAGGGTTGGGGTTAGATTTATGGTGATTTATAAAAAATAATGGGATCACCAAAGAATAACCACATCACCAAAAATAGCAGATCTAAGCTTACAAGCCGTCACAGCATTTGGGGAGTTAGATTTACAATTAGAAAAAGGTTCAGGTTAGGGTTAGTATTAGGCAGTTTGGAGTTATGCCTGATTTATACTTGATTGCATGCCTGTGCCATGCACTGAAAGTAGCCGGTCTACAAGCTCACAACACGTTGCAATGGGTCGCGTTGTGAGCTTGTAGATCTGCTATTTGTTTGATACAATTATTTTTGGTATATACAGTAATTGAGGATTTAGGGTGAGGGATAAAATGGAAATAAAAAACTGCCAGAAAATGTTAAAAAAGAAAAAATACATTTCATAAAACTGCCATTGTAAAAGTTTGATGTCCTTTAGTAACACCAAAAGTGTGTGTGTGTGTGTGTGTGTGTGTGTGTGTGTGTGTGTGTGTGTGTGTGTGTGTGTGTGTGTGTGTGTGTGTGTGTGTGTGTGTGTGTGTGTGTGTGTGTGTGTGTGTGTGTGTGTGTGTGTGTGTGTGTGTGTGTGTTTGCACTTTCTCATGCTTTGTATTCTCTATACTTTCAACATGACATGAACTTTTACAGTCCATACAGACGCATACAGTAGTACGGGTACAGTATATATATCGTCTCTGTCGGGTGGAAACCTCATATCAAAAGTAGCAGATCTATAAACCTCATATCAAAAGTAGCAGATCTACAAACCTCACATCAAAAGTAGCAGATCTATAAACCTCATATCAAAAGTAGCAGATCTATAAACCTCATATCAAAAGTAGCAGATCTACAAACCTCACATCAAAAGTAGCAGATCTATAAACCTCACATCAAAAGTAGCAGATCTATAAACCTCACATCAAAAGTAGCAGATCTACATGCTAGAAACGCGAAATCGCTTGTGGATCTGCTACTTTTGATGCTTTTGTGACACACTGTAGTATGATCAAGTAGGGTCAAGTCATTTACGAAAAAACAAGTATGTCCTCACAAGTACAGTATAGTAATTCAAACGTCTGTGTGTGTGTGTGTGTGTGTGTGTGTGTGTGTGTGTGTGTGCGTGCGCAAGAGAGAGAGACGCTCGGAACAAAATGTCATAAATCACATGCTCCCCCTGCTCCATGGAGAGCCGAGCATCACAGAGGGAGGAGAAGGAGAGGAGATAGAACACTCCACATTATCTGGCCCAAAGACAGACAAACACGTCGCTACGGGTGACGGATTAGCATTAGCCCCCCTCTCCTCTCCTCTCCTCTCGTACACACTGCAGGAGTGTTCCGCCGGGCTCACAGAGACCCCATGTAACCCCCTAAAAAGGAGACGAAACACTTTATACAAAGGAATACATCAACCTTGAAGCCTTAACCCCCTCTTTTTTCTAGCTAGAGTCGGATAGTTGTGTAAATAAATAACGCGTGCAAGCGCACACACATGCACACGCGCGCACTCGCGCACACACACACACACACACACACACACACACACACACACACACACACACACACACACACACACACACACACACACACACACACACACACGTACAGTATATAGCCTATATATATGTACACACCATAGATCTGTCATACCAACCTTGCCCATAATCCTTCTCTTTTACCATTGGTATAACAATCACATCCTCTGATTCTCTCTGGTGTCTGTGTGTGTATTCATGGGTTCAAACACTGCAGCTCAACACATGTTTCAGTTTCACTACAGATGTTTCAGTACGGACGTTTCAGTATGGATGTTGCCGTATGGATGTTTCAGTACAGATGTTTCAGTGTACGCACTTTCAACCTGGCATCCCATGTTCTAAACCATTGGTTCTCAAAGTGGGGTCCTTGAGGGAGTTCCAGGGGGTACCCAGCTAAATGATAGATTAGGAACCAAACCAAATTGACCCTTATGGGTCTCTAACTCTGAGAGTGTACAAATGGAACCAAATGGACCCTAACGGGTCCATTTGGTTCCATTTGTACACTCTCAGAGTTAAATTAACATTGATTTTACAAGATAAATTGGGGTCCCAGAGATGGAAATGCCATTAAATGAGGGTCCGTAGCCTAATGCATGCAAACAGGGGGTCCTTGAAATTAAAATGGTTGAAAATCACTGCTAGAGCCGTAAAAAACTTCTCTTATGGGGAAAATGGGGGTCCGCGGGCTAATAAGTGTCAATTTGGGGGTCCTTGACATGAAAAAGTTTGAGAACCACTGTTCTAAACTGTTCAAAAATATCCAAATTAGCCAATGTACAAGCTCTAATAGCTGGTTAATGATAAATAAATAGGGGCGAACCCGATATGCGATGGTTGGGGTTATAGCACATAGGCTCTGATGCCTGACAGCGAATAACAATATTATAATGATGATGATAATGAATAAATAATATCTGTTCTCCTCTTCTCAGGTGTCGTCTATGGACTTCATGGCCATGAAGCGCTCTCAGCTCTACGGAATGAACAACCCTTACTCCTCCCCCCAGCAGGCAGGGGGCGGGCCCTACCCGCCCAGCCAACCGTACGCCTCCCCCGGCCCACACCGCTACCCAATGGCCATGCAGGGGGGGAGGAGCCAAGCGGGCATGGGAGGGATGCAGTATCCTCAGCAGCAGGTTTGTGAACGCCACAAAATGACCACGTGAAATAGTCCCTATTACTGTGTGTGTGTGTGTGTGTGTGTGTGTGTGTGTGTGTGTGTGTGTGAGAGACTTCACCACACTCTGTTCAGTGTAATGAGAGAGAGAGTAGTCTAACCTAGTGGTTCCCAAACATTTTAGCTTGAGACCCAAAAGAGAAATTAGATGTCTCTCTAGGACCCAAACTAGTGAAAATAGCAGATGTGTGAGCTTGTATATCGGCTATTTTCACTACTTTTTCTTTACTTTTATGGAATTTCTTCATAAAAAATATCATATTTTTGTATTTATGCAGTTATTTTGAAAAATGCTTTTCTTTTTGTTTAGTTTTTTAGGACATTTTTGAAAATCTTTTCAAATGACACTAACTAAAAGCAAAATAATATAATAAATAATAATAATAAAGGGGTATTTACTCACCCACAAATGGGTCCCCGACCCACCGTTTGGGAAACAGTGGTCTAACATACTCCATGTGTTTCTGTGTTTGCATCCGTGTGTCTTCGCGTCAGTGTGTGCATCTACGTGCATGTGTGTGCACACGTCTACGTGCATGTGTGCGTGCACACGTATACGTGCATGTGCGTGCATGTGCGAGCGTCTCAGCTTGATTGAGTCGTGGTCCTCTCTGCGGTGCCGTTCCAACATATTGTAGTTGATATGATAAGCGATATTGCAGTGGGACATTTGCTTCTTCTCATTGTGAGAGCTGTGTGATTCTCCCTGAAGGCCTGTAGCATCATGTTCAATCTGTACCTTCACTGTCACCTCCCTTCATCACTCAGCCCCGCATACACACACACACTGTGTGTACTTAAGTAAAATGTTGAGTGTTTTTTTTTTTTACATTACTTGAGTATATCCAATTTTCAATACTTTTACATAATAAAAGTATACGTACTCCACTACATCTCAGAGGCAAATATTGTACTTTTACTCCGCTACAATTATTTGAAAACTTTAGTTACTTTGTAGATTTTTATATATTACAAAATGTACATTAACCACTTCAACCGTATATAATTCTGTACTTTGGCTATTTGAAAATAGCCGATCTACAAGCTCACAACGTGTCTCTTTGCGACGCGTTGTGAGCTTGAGAGAGAGAGCGAGAGAGAGCGAGAGAGAGTGTGTCCTCCTGTCACTGAATGCTATTTTTACATCAGGCTGCTCTGTCAGCCTTCCATACACACTGAGAGAGTGCAGATAGAGAGACATACACACTGAGACCAGAGAGAGGGAGCAGACAGAGTAAGAGACGGGGAGCGCAGACACACACAGAGAGAGAGAGATGGAGAAAAATACAACATGACGACAAGATGACTTTAACCTTTCTTTTTTTCTCCACTCTGAAATACGTCACGATACGGAAGTTAGATACTCTCAAAATGCCTACAAGCTCACAATCTACAAACTTGTGAGCTCGTATATCTGCTATTTTATAGAGATTTGGTGTAGAGGGAAACGTAGAGGGTCCAGTATAGACCCCTGGGGGACTCCGGCAGAAACCTTGTATCTTCTATCTCCATATATCATACATGTATATGTTATTTTTGTAAATGAATGACGTACTTCATCACACAAGTAGTGAAAATAGCAGATTTACAAGCTCACAATGCCTCGCGTTGTGAGCTTGTACTGTAGATCGTCTATTTTCTCTATTGTAAATTGTTTTGTTTTTTAAATAATAATGCAAAGCAACGGTTTTGGGCATACTAGGTTTCCACACGACAGTGACAATGATAGGATTTAAGTGGTTAATATTATTGCCATTTCTGTTGTTTACTATTCTGTTGTTATTTCTCCACATAATTAACTGTTTTCATAATTCACCCCAATTCCCGTGCAGTCTGTCTGACAGAGGCACAGGCCCCCGTACGAGACTTCATTACCCAGGCTGCACCTCACCACGGCCTCTAGCACGTTTCTGATGTGCACACAACATAATGGCAAAGGCATTATGATAACACAGACAGCCACAAAGCAAACCCCCCCCCTTCCCTTCCCTTCGCGAGGCTGAAATCCTCCGGCGTTGCATTATTACATGGGGGAAGCAGAGTGTCGTCGGCGTAGCGATAGTGCAATCACAGTGGAACGTAATTAGTCCAAATAAAACGAGTTGCTCTCTGCTGGGTATGGTCATGGGAGCTCCACTTGTAAAGTTTCTAATTATCTGGCGCTGGCTCTTAAAAGCTGACTGTCTCTCTCTGTTCTCTGCACATGGACCCAGACCACAGCTCCCAGTAACGACGTCGTTCAGATGAGTTGCTTTAATATCAACACACTCTGTTCAGCGTAATGAGCGTTAGCCACAGGAAAGGAAGGAAACGGGGGACGGATGGATGGGGGTCTGGTTTGCCTGAGCATGGGGACAAGCAGGGGGTTTGAAAACAAGCACTTCTGGTCTGTCAGGGAGGGGATGCATGGAGGGGATCTAGTAATAATAATGATCATAATAATTTAGTCCCCCACTCCTGTGGGGTAATTTTGCCACTGTATGTTTGCACACATGTGAAATGTGTCTTCTGCATGTATTTAACCATCCTAACTATTAGGAGCAGTGGGCGCTGTTCATAGTGGTGTGCCTGGGGAGCAGTTAGTGCTATACTGTAAGTGTGTGGCTCAGGGACCCTTCAACACACACTTCACCAACAGAGGAACCATGCTGACTCTCATAGGCCTCTCTCTCTCTCTCTCTCTACCTGTTCAGCTATGGCCTCTCTCTCTCTACCCGTTCAGCTATGGCCTCTCTCTCTCTCTCTCTCTACCTGTTCAGCCTCTCTCTCTCTACCCGTATAGCTATGGCCTCTCTCTCTCTATCTGTTCAGCTATGGCCTCTCTCTCTCCCTCTCTCTCTCTCTACCCGTATAGCTATGGCCTCTCTCTCTGTACCTGTTCAGCTATGGCCTCTCTCTCTCTACCCGTTCAGCTATGGCCTCTCTCTCTCTGTACCTGTTCAGCTATGGCCTCTCTCTCTCTCTACACGTTCAGCTATGGCCTCTTACAAGCTCACAACGTGTCGACGCATTGTGAGCTTGTAGATCGGCTATTTTTGGCAAAAAGGATTTGGTGTAGAGGGAGAAAAAAAAAGCTTGTCCAAGTAGAGTTGCAATTCAGGTCCGTTTTACTAAGACCAGAGGATGTGAGTGGTCGACCACTTAACCACTTAACAGCAGGTAATACAACCTCACAACGTGTTGCAATGCAACGTGTTGTGAGCCCACAGATAGGCTACGGATATTTCACCTACAGGGCTGTATAATGATATGCCCAGAATAGGTTAGGCTACGTCAGTAGTAAAACAAATATATCCAAGGTCAATGGATAACCCCTTCAATTCCGGACAGCATCCAATTCAGATGTTGCCATATATATCGTCTCTGTCGGGTGGAAACCTCATACTGTATGTCCAAAACCGTTACTTTTCAGGATAAAAAAAAGCATCAAAAGTAGCAGATCCAAAAGCTCGAAACGCGTTTCGAGCTTTTGGATCTGCTACTTTTGATGCTTTTGTGTGTCGCTGTAGTATGATCAAGTAGGGGCGTAAATTTACAAAAAAACACAAAGTTAAAGTTAAAATATGGAGGTTTAAGAGGTTTCTGCACCGGCAGCAACGATATTTTACTGTTTATATAGCAACATAGATTTTTCTGAAAACTGTCAGGATTTAGAAGGCGTTTTTGTTGTTGTAATGGGCCTCAGGTTTAAATGGGATGAGTGACCTGGCTCTACTCTGTGATGGACTGTGATAGCAGGCTGGGGATTTTAAGGTGATGCAAGACATGGCTCACAGTCCTCTCCCATGATGCACTGGTGCACAGGGGCAGAGAGCTCGCCGTGTTGCAGACAGGCATGCTGGGAGTTGCTATGCCAACGTGACGTCAACGAAAGGCGTGCGCGTGTGTGTACGCGTGTCTCTCTCTGTGTGATTTCCCCTAGTTACGCTGTGTGTGTGTGTGTGTCTTTTTAATTTGTGTATTTTGGTATTCACGTTAGAATAGAAGTTCTTAACTTTGACTCAATCTGATTATGATTCAATCCCACTAAAAAGAAACTCCCGCTGATAATTAATATTATATCTGTACAGTGATGAATTCCCACTGTAAGTATTGGATCTAGTTATGGATTTACCGGTACATCACAATTATACCACAGAAAGACCAATCGACTATTAGTCATCTTTCAGAATGTGCGTGCGTGCGTGCGTGCGTGCGTGCGTGCGTGCGTGCGTGCGTGCGTGCGTGCGTGCGTGCGTGCGTGCGTGCGTGCGTGCGTGCGTGCGTGCGTGCGTGCGTGTGTGTGTGTGTGTGTGTGTGTGCGCGGGAGTGTGTGTGTGGGAGTGTGTTCTGTCTGTGTGCATGAGACCAGAGTAATGTCTGCTGTCAGAGCCAGTGATAGGCCTGGGGGCTACATAGACATATGCATACTACTACACACACGCGCGCACACACATCTGCGTTCACACACATACACACATGCACTGTTCCCATGCTGTGGACGTGATGCACGCTGAAGAACCTTCACGCTCTGTGCTCATGTGTGCGTCCTGACACACTAAACACATGTGTGTGCGTCCTGACACACTAAACACATGTGTGTGCGTCCTGACACACTAAACACATGTGTGTGCGTCCTGACACACTAAACACATGTGTGTGCGTCCTGACACACTAAACACATGTGTGTGCGTCCTGACACACTAAACAGAGCAGCAAGGCATCAATTAAGCAGACGGCTCCTGACCTCCTTTTACAAAACCTAGACCGTATGGCAAGACCCACTGAACTCTGAAAACACACAGGAGCTTACTGCAACCTCCTACAGTCTCCTACAGCCTTCTTCAACCTCCTATAGCCTCCAATTGCCCATGTAATCCTGGGCGCTACTCTCCCTCTGCCAACCTAGGGAGAGCTTCTTATCACCTGACAGGGGAGAGTTCCCCCGTTAAGACTTAGCGCGTGGAAGGAACAAGTTATTCGAACCAGTTCCGTTCCCTTCCAACAGACCAGGGTGAGGCAGTATAGAGACCAGGATTACTGCATGTTTTTGTGAGGGTATACCTACCCTAGGGGACACAGGGAGAACATGCAAACTCCACACAGAGTAGGCCCTTTCGCCAACCCCACCTAGGGTATGGGCGCTGATGACGCGGAGGAGAAGACACGCCCCCAGTGCCCACAGCAGCCCCGGCGGTAATCGAACCCAGTACCTTCTAGCTGTGAGGCGACAGCGATACCGACTGCGCCACCGTGCCCGCCTATGCTGTTTTTAATGCCATGCTTTTAAACCCTGTAGCACTTTGAGATTAGGAAGAATGTGAAGTGAGTTATAAATAAAATGCTTTATTATTATTATTACAACGTCCAACAGTCTCATACAGCTCTGCGAGCTAACAGATACAACTTGCATTAGCTGTAGTTAGCCTCATGCTGCGTGTGAGTGCTTGAGAAAAGTGAGATCTGAGAGACTTGAGAGACGGAGAGAAAGTGTGTGCGTGCGCCTGTGTGCACGTGAAGGCGCACACATTTGTGTGTGTGTGTGCGTGTGGAGTGACGCGAGGGCCATGTAGGCAGGAGGCAGAACAAACATCATCAGAAGTTTAAAAGAGGGAAGAATAAAGAGCAGGTTTTATACTTCGTCGCGCGACGGGGCCGTGTGCCGAACACAGCCGCGATTGATATACAACCAGTGTTGGAAAAAGCACTCAAATGTTTTACTTAAGTAAAAGTATCAATACTGCAATGTAGTAATACTGTAACACGTACAAGTCTGGAATTCTAAATTCACTTGAGTAAAAGTACAAAAGTATTGGTATCATACTCCAGTATAAGTAAAAAATCCTCAAAAGTGTGCTTAAGTACAGTACTTGAGTAAATGTACTTAGTTACTTTACACTGCTGTATACAAGCCCACAACGCTCCATGGATGCGCCACGCTGTGGGCTTGTACATCTGGCTAATGTTCTGGCGCAGCGCCACACACCGCCATACGGCGAAGTACAGTATATCAAAATCATGATATATAAGAAGAAGAAGAAGAAGGAGGAAGTGGAAGGATGACAGCCGGAGCAGCGGAGACGACAGCGTCAGAATGTTTGGGAACTAGAAAGAAGTTGAAAGAGAAAAGAAAAAAGTGAGAGAGAGGGAGAGAGAGAGAGTGGGGGTGGGGGGGGGGGGTGGCGGGGTGCCAATTCCGAGCGTAATTTCCTGTGATGTCAACGTTGGCAGACAGAGAGGAAAAGGAATTTGAAGGAAACATTAGTGTTTGATGTGAAAAGAGGTGGAAGAGGGGAGGGGGGGGGGGGTAGAAAGAGAGAGAGAGAAAAAAAATAGCCTGGGAAATGGAAGAGAGAGGGAGAGGAGGGGGGAAATGAGGAGGGGGGGTGGTGGTCTGGTGGTGGTGGGGGGGGGAGAAACCATTACCGGTGGGCTGTCTGTTCTCCTCTCCACACTGGGCCAACTTAATGGAAGCCCAGCGTTTAATGTCAAGTGGAGATGTGGCTGGTCACTGGCTGTTCAGTCCTCCATCCCTGTGCCCCCCCTGCAATCGTAACCCCCCCCCACACACACACACACACCCCCACCAGCCTCATTCCACAGATCGGTAGGAAGTTTCCCCGTATAAAAGCTGGCGGAATGAGAACTGGAGGAAGAGACGCCACTCTTAAAGCCTTGATTTATACTTGGTGGCGTGCCGGTGTTGTGCTCAGTAAATAGCAGATCTACAAGCTCGCATCGCGTCACGAACGTGACGCGTTGCAAGCTTGTATATCTGCTATATACAGCAGGCGACTACCAGTGTGCAACTATGAGTATAAATCAGGCTTAAAATAGCAGATCTACAAGCTCGCAACTACTCGTCACATTGCTGTTGTTTTTATGTGACACTGTTGCTACAATGCAAGTATAAAACAGAGCTCTAGTGGTTGATCATACTTAACGATGTAGTCGATTATAAAAGATCTATTAGAATGTTTTGCATCTGGGGCACCGATGGCCTAGTGGTTAAAGTGCGTACCACATATAGGCTCTGATCTTTAAAAAATGTGTTGATACAGTATATAACAATGTGCTTCTAAATTATTGAATTAATCGCTAAGAAAATAATCCACAGTACATAGTATTCGTCCCAGCCACCCTCATCCATGTTCTAAATTAAAGAGAATCTTACCCACTTAAACCCTACAGCATATCGTCTCTGTCGGGTGGAAACCTCATCTGTCCAAAACTGTTGCTTTTTCAGGATTCAAATTCAAGATTAGCAAAAGTAGCAGATCTACAAGCTCAAAACGTGTCGCTTCGCGCCGCGTTTCAAGCTCACGTATCTGCTACTTTTGATGCTTTTGTCTGATGCTGTAGTATGATCAAGTAGGGCGTTAATTTCACCCAAAAAAAAGAGATGAGAGATTTCTGCCCGACCACGACAATGTTCTTAGTGGACCGGGGTCCCCCAGGACTCGACAAAAGGTCTACTTTTCTTCCCAAGACACCAAAGATTATCGCAGAAAATAGCCGATCTCGTCCGTTTTTTCCACATGTTCCCCCCCCCAACCCCCCCGCAGAATAGAAACGCCAGGGTTCATGTGGTCATTCTCTTCCCATCACGTCACCCAACCCCACAACCACCCACCCACCCAACCCACCACACGCCTTCTTTACTTAACCCAATAAGACCGGGAACGCATCTCTGTCATTTTTAGATTTCTTTTGGCTATTCAAAAATAGCAGATCTACAAGCTCATAGCGCGGCACTTGGTGCCGCGCTATGAGCTTGTATATCTGCTATTTTTGAAAAATCGTGAAAATGTGCGCACATCTTTGAATATATATATTATTTTTTAAGCGAACATTTGTAACTCAAATCTTTGCTTCTGGGGGATTCTACAAATGTCTTCTAAATCCCCAAAGTTTTAAAAAAAAATGTTTTTGGCCGTGGACCCCCATCTCAAAATGTTTTGTTCCAGGGACCCCCAGAAGTAAAAAAAAAAACGATTTTCGAAAATATAGCAGATCTACGTTCCCGGTCTTAATGATTTAAACCGCAAAAAGAAAACCAATAACGTCAGAAGCGTCACCTTGTGTCATCGTATCGACTGTGCCGAGGGGATGATGCGCGTTAGACGTGGAATTTACGGCATCGATCGGAGCCTGGCGGCAGAGAGGGAGAGAGGGAGGGTCTCCTTGGCAGTGTGGAGCAGCAGCTCCAGCACAAGGGGCCCCACTTGGAAGCACTTAGGGGCCCGGGCGCTGTGGGGTTGTCTTTGGGGTTAATGCAGCCAGCGCTGCCGGGCCTGACGGATGGCCGGGAAGCCCAGATAAATCAGAGGCTCTGCCAGGAACGGAGCGCGGCGGCATGGGAGGAGCAGAGAGGAGGACCCACTGGAGGCCAACAGACCCCCTCCAGTTCTTCCTCTGAAAGGCTCTTGAAATAGTAAAAGACCCCCAGCCCCTCTTCAAAGTGTGTACACACACACACACACACACACACACACACACACACACACACACACACACACACACACACACACACACACACACACACACACAGACACACACACACTCCTTCATGACTACAGACCTCCACCCCTCTCCCTGCCCAGGGACCCCCGGCCTTTCCAGCTCACAATTACACAAGACATTAAAAGAGAGTGTGTGTGGGGGGGGGGGCAGAGAGAGAGAGAGAGAGAGAGAGGGGGGCGGAGAGGGGCCGAGAGAGAGAGGGAGAAAGAAGGGGAGAGAGAGAGAGACGGAGAGGGATGTATGGATCGACAGAGAGAGAGAGAGAGAGAGAGAGGGGTGGAGAGGAAGAGATGGAGGGAGAAAGGAGAGAGAGAGGGAGGGAGGGAGAAGGAAAGAGAGAGAGAGAGACTGAAGGATAGAGAGAAAAGAGGACAAGGATATAGAAGGGCTGATTAATTAAGGGTTTCTTTCTGGCTGCAGAATAGATGAAGTTTCAGGATCAATTAATTAGCGCGCTCGCCTCCGCACGTCAATGGCTCTAATAGCCTGCTCTCATTTGTAACTTTTATTACCCCCGCCGCTCCACACAGCCTCTCAGCCAATCAGCCGTGGCCGCAGAGGGGGCGCCACGTGGCCATTAGCTGGCCTGCCGAGGAAACCCCTCCCCCTTCGCATGCCAATTGAACTGATACCATCTATTATGCAAACGGCACAAGTAACAACACACATGTGTTGCGTTTGCATTGTTTTCTGGTGGGATTTTTCATGGGATAATTGTTATAGGTTACAAATAAAGAACTTGCATAACATGCCCTTAAACGGAACACATGAACAAACAACAATTATGTAGCTGATTGTTTTATTATCAGGCAGCTTTGTGAAGTTGTATGGAGTCATACACACACACACACACACAGTACATAGGCCTACACGCACGCACGCACGCACACACGCACGCACACACACACACACACACACACACACACACACACACACACACACAGTACATAGGCCTACACGCACGCACGCACGCACACACGCACGCACACACACACACACACACACACACATAATGTACATACATACATACATGTACGTACGTACATACGTACATGCAGTATATACCTGTACACATACATTTACACGTACGTACATACACAGACATACTGTATGCATGTATTCTCTTGCTGCAGTTTGGCCTTATTTAGCATGAAACGCAAAGAGCAACGAAGCACGTCGCGCAAGGCTAGCTCCCCACACCGCTGCTCTATATGTGTCTGTTGATAAGATTAAAGAGAAGAGATGAAAGCAGAGAGAGAGAGAGAGAGAGAGAGAGAGAGAGAGAGGGGAGAGAGAAGGAGGTAGGGAGGGAAGAGGGAGAGAGAGGGAAAATAGAGAGGAAGATAGAGAGAGAGAAAGAGACAGAGGGGAGAGAGAGATGAGGAGGGAGGGAGGGGAGAGAGAAATGCTTGAACGTCTTTGCAGAGTTACAAGGGGATTAACGGTTGCTCTAATTGGCTCGCCGGGCATTCATTCATCATCTCAGTTTTTCAACCAGATTAGAGAGATTCTTCTTGTTGCGCGGGTCAGACTTGCATCCCACGGCGGCTCCAAACCCCCCCCCCCCCCCCCCCCAGGACTCTTCTTAACACTGATCTGAAAGCATAGGGATCGGGGCTTGATCCAGTTGTCACCTACTAGTCACCTAGTTTCCTCCACATTACCCTGAAGCACATACCATAAGATCTGCAGAGAAGGAGAGCATATTTAATTCAATTTCAACCTGTATTTGTCATATGTGGCTCTTATGTTAAAGTGGACATCTATCTACTATAAACCTATGTCCCCGAGGGCTCTGTAACTAGGGCCCCTCCTTTTTCCCCTCTACACTAAATATCTTTGCAGAAAAAAAGTGTGTGTGTCTGTCTGTCAGTGTCTCAATATGGCCAAATATGGAGATGTGTACCTGGCATCATAGTACTGATGTCATTGATTGGACTGACGAACACATTTCGCTATTTCAGTTTGACCAACGTCATTGTGTATTCTACATAATCACGTCATCACGCGATGACATTGCAACGTCATCAGCACAGCCATGTAATTGTCACAGTTTTGCAAGAAGACACTGCAGATTCAAGTACACAGTTGCTCCTTAGATTAACTTTTTGTTTTCAAATATGCTTTGTATGGTTCTGTTTTTTGAAGATGCACCATTATCAGTCCTCATGAGGGGATTATTAAGGCTAGGCAATTTTCAATCTGATGGCGGTTATTTGCAGGAACAAATTGTGACAACAAAGTATACTATAGTAGTAATTAAATAGGGGGGTTTAAGTGGTAAGCGTGTGGAAGTGTCAGGGGCCAAAAGTCAACTATACTCTTGAGACCACACGTACAGTAGTCACTTGGGACCCACATTCACATCAGTATCACGCCGGGAAACAGCCGACTAAACATATTTACTATAATGATATATAATGGAAACGGCTACTAACCGTATTTACTAGAGTGATATATAATAGAAACAGCTACTAACCGTATTTACTAGAGTGATATATAATGGAAACGGCTACTAACCGTATTTACTATAGTAATATATAATAGAAACAGCTACTAACCGTATTTACTATAATGATATATAATGACCACGTATCATCAGTTGTCTTCATGGACTTGAAATATCCATGAATTCAAGTCCATGAATTGTTTTTGGTTGAACTAACCCTTTAAAAAGAGCTTGTGACTACCATTGGGTCCACTGGAACACAGGTTATTTTTATTCCATTTCCTGACAAGTAACGTTTTTTTTGGACGTACGAGGTTTCCACCCCGACGGGCCACGACGATGCACAACAACCAAACCAAACCGCGGTTCTGTTCTTGGCAGGTTCTCTCTTTGTCAGCACAACATTCAGTCATTCAGCCAGCAGCAGCATGGCTCTTCTTCAGGCACCGCAGCCAATTGTGACAGAGTTCCCCCGGAGATAATCGTCAAGCCGACAGGCAAGCAGTACGGGATGTGTAATCTTCTGCTACCGCCCGCCAGCCAGCACGCCGCTAAGCTAATGCCGAGCCCGGCGTGTTTTAACTATAGCGGTAGTAGAGAGCTGCGGTTTTACCGTTCACCACCCCGCCCGCTTCGTTTCGTTTCGTTGTTCGTTCATTCAGATGCAACAGACGTTTACTCCCACGCAAGTTTGAGCTTGTCAACACTAGAGGAGAGGAGAGGCCGTTTGAAAGATGAGCCATGTGTTGGAATGATGAAGCTGGGTGACATTTAAGAGGCGTTATTGTTTTGCTGCGGGTTGTGATGTTTTTTTTTTTCCCGGTCGTGTCTCGGCCCTGTGCCTCCTATATCCTCAAATACATTGAAACTTTAGTGTTTTGTTTTTATGATATTGCAATTTCTTAACAGTGTAGATGAAATGTACTTGGGAGATAAAACACAGCACCGGGGGAGCATGTTTGATTGATTGATGTACTTTATTTCATTGGTCCTCAAAGTGGGGTCCGGGGACCCCCAGGGGTCCCTGAGGGACTTCCAGGGGGTCCCCAGCTAAATGATAGATTAGGCACCAAATGGACCCTTATGGGTCTGTAACTCTGAGAGTGTACAAATGGAACCAAATGGACCCGTTAGGGTCCATTTGGTTCCATTTGTACACTCTCTGAGTTAAATGGACATAGATTTTACAATATAAATTGCGGTCCAAGTGATAGAAATGCCATTAAATGGGGGTCCCGTAGCCTAATGCATGTTAAACTGGGGGGTCCTTGAAATTAAAATGTTTGAGAATCACTGCTAGAGAGCCATAAAAACCTTCTCTTATGGGGGTCCCTGGCTTATCTTTTCAAATGGGGGTCCCTGGGCTAATAATTGTCAATTTGGGGGTCCTTGACATGAAACATTTTGAGAACCACTGCTTTATTTAGTAAGAGAACATCAGTACATGGAAGTACAGGTTCACAATGCAAGGTCTACTAAACTGGAAGGCTCATAAAGCACTAAGCTTGTTTAAAATGAGATCCCCACACACACAAATCATGATGACATATGAGAGACAGACAGATATACATACACACTACTATACAGAACGTCATACAATCAGCTTACAGGTTACTGGTATGAGAAATAAGAAATATGTACATAGATAGATAGATAGATAGATAGATAGAAGAATAAAAAAAAGGAAAAGTTCAGGGAGGGGTGGGGTGGGGGGGATACCACTTAACCATTCAATCCGGGAACACATCTCTGTCATTTTAAGATTTCTTTGGCTATTCAAAAATAGCAGATATACAAGCTCATGCCGCGCTACGCAACCCCCTCTACACCAAATAACTTTGCCGAAAAAATTGCCCTGACAACAAGCACACAACGTGTTGCAACAACACGTTGTGAGCTTGTTAGATCGGCTATTTTCTTGGGAATGTTCCAGAAAAAGGAACATTTGAACATTTTCTCCTTCTACTGCTCAGAACAGTCCACGTAGCTACAGGGTTAAAGTGTTTAAGACTCAAATGTACTTTGTGAGGTTAAACACAGCGCTGGGTCGTCTGGCTATAACACTGAGCAGAGTGTTAATGCTGCAGGCTTTTGTGTTCCACAGGGTGGGAGAGGTGTTAAGTGATCTCTCTCTCTCTCTCTCTCTCTCGCTCTGTGGGAAAGCCTGCTATGCTTTCCTCCAGGATCAGGAGGGTAAATTCTAAATTCCCCCTCCCTGACTGCTTGGCTCATTTCAGGGCCAGCCGGTGAGGGAATGAGGCCGTTTTTCTCCCCATGAATCACATTAGCTGTACCTTTTTTTTCTCTCCTTCCGTCTTTCTTTCTTTCTTTCTTTCTTTCTCCCACTTTAATTTCTCTCTCTCTCCCTCTCTCTCTCTCTCACTCGCTCACATTTTCTTGGCCTCAGATTAGGGTCAAGAGTTTAGTGGGGGAAAACATTTGGTATCGGTGGCACGGGCCCAGAGTCTCGCCATGCGCGCACGTGCACGTGCACACGCACACACACACATGCACACACGCACACACACGCATTACAGAGCGCATTAACCTGCCCGCTCTCTCTCCCTCTCTCTCTCTCCAAATGTCTCCATTACTGCTCTGTATAACAACACAGCCTGCTAGCAGGTCCAACCGCCAGTCAGCCAGCAATAAAAGAAGCACAGTGGGGAAACCAACCCAGTGCTGGCTGCTCTCTGCTTCTTTTTTATTACTTTTTTTTCTCTCCATCGATTTAAGAGAGAGAGAGAGAGAGAGAGAGAGAGAGAAAGGGCAGAGAGAGAGAGAGAGAGAGAGAGAGAGAGAGAGCGTCCGTCTCGTTCTCTTCAGAGGACGATCTGAGATGAAAATATACTATAAGCGCCACCGCCGCCCGCCGCGTGTCGTCGCCCGGTCCGTCAATCAATGACACGCTATCTACTCACTTTCACGGTGTGTGTGTGTGTGTGTGTGTGTGTGTGTGTGTGTGTGTGTGTGTGTGTGTGTGTGTGTGTGTGTGTGTGTGTGTGTGTGTGTGTGTGTGTGTGTGTGTGTGTGTGTGAGAATGTGATGCTTATCTGTGGGTCGATAAGTCACAGCCTTCACAACAACACAACACACCGCCTTATATATATTATATATATCGTCTCTGTCGGGGGGAAACCTCATATATGTGCAAAAAAATTTACTTTTCAGGATCGAAATTTAAAAAGCATCAAAAGCAGCAGATCCACAATCCTCGGAACGTGTCACATGTGGATCTGCTACTTTTGATGCTTTTTGTGTTGACACTGTAGTGTGATCAAGTAGGATCGTTAACACAAAAAAAAGTTAAAATATGGGGATACAAGGTTTCTGCCCGACAGCAACGATAAGCACTTTGTGGTGTAGCATCCACAATCTGAATCATAATACATTTTATTGTCACATCACACGTTTACCAAGCTGGGAAAATATAGCCTCGCATAGCCAGACTATATCACTGCATGGATATGAGTCTGGTGCTTCCATGAGGAGGTTTTTTCCCCCAAGGGGCGGGATCAAAACAATGTCCCTCGACGCAATTGGTTAGACCTACAACCAACTACCAATTACAGTCTCCCATATTCGAATACTGGGCCCTGATTGGTCGCCCACGTCTTCTGGATCAGGAAATGGATTCTCTATGGAGAGGTGCCAGACCCAAATAGCAGAGTGCAATTTTCTTTTTACACTCGCAGATTCGTCTGGTCCCAGGCTAGGTAAAATCATGAGTTCTGGTTTAGTGGGGAAAAAAAGAATGGAGAATGAGGCCCAGTGTAGAGCCCTGCTGGACTCCGATCAATGATATAAAAATAATGTAGTGTCTTAAGTGATTTTAATCCATTAAGACCGGGAACGCATCTGTGTCATTTTAGATTTGAGCTATTCAAAAATAGCAGATGTACAAGCTCATAGCACGGCATGAGCTTGAATATCTGTTATTTTTGGATTAATGAAATAACTCCACATACGTTTTTATTTAATGAATATACTGTAAACTGTTCACACACTGGGTAGACAGCATAACATACAATTTAGGATACATAATGTGGTTGGGCAGGAATCTGTTACTTAAAGCGGCACTATGCAACAAAAAAAATCATGAATAAAATGAATAATTTTGTCCATTCCTGTAGTAATAAATAAAGAAAAACATCACATGGATGCAACTGGGACGTATCATCAGTGTTGTAGCCTGGGGTCATAGGGTGTTTCGGGTCTCGCAACATACAACATACACCCTCGCCCAGGTGACCCAGCCAGGGTTGATCAAGCCCCGACTTACATCCCAGTAGCACCCACGGTCAGTCCTATAGAGCGTGCCAAAATCCCTGAAAGGGGCGTCAACAAGTGTCTTTTGGTAGCAGCGGACATCTTTGAGGGGTAAAAACCAGGTTGACTTAACATTGCCCAATGCCACGCCCAATGCCAACGCCCCCCCGTGGTGACGACGCGTTGGCACACTCTATAGGGCAAGACAGGGCCACTCAGTTCGCTTCTCCGGAAGTACTCTGCCGGGACTCGGGGAGGCTCTGGCACGTGGAGGGACTAGGCTCTGTGGTTGGCCTCCTGGCCGGGCTCCTCCTTCGTCTCACCAGGTCCAGGACCTGAGCGCTGCGCCAGATCAGGTGCACCGCCCCGATCCAAACATTTCCTTCTGGCGTGATGGTTCCTTGGGCCCATACCACTAGATTGGGCCGTCTAATGGTATTAGTAGAGTATGTTAACACAATATAACTTATTTAATCGGGGTGGTTGTATTTTGTCTCCCTGCTCTTCTAGTTAGACATTTAGATTGTGTCAAAGGTCATGTCTCACCTATAGACACAGGATATGACACAAATTCTTAACCTGAAGGTCAAGATTCAATTTATCCCCTTGGTTCAAATCTGGCGTAGAAGCGGAAAGTTACATAGTGCAGCTTTAAGAAATGGTAAAAAAAAAAGAACCAGTGTTCCTTCCAGTGGATCCAGTGTAGTTATTATATTATTATAGTCACAAGTACTTGTTAAGGTTAAATACTTCTAAACCCCCACAGACACTCAGACAGATTCTTAACCACTTTCGACCTGACCTCTCTATTTCAGGCATGTCATTATAGGCCAACATTGTCAGAATGTATTATGATGAAAAGATGAAATATGGAGGTACAAGGTTTCTGCCCGTCAGCAACGATATATATATATATATATAGTGTATTAATAGTTACATTAACCCATTAAGACCTGAGTTTCCGATTCTACAAAATATTTAGCTTTTTTTATTTTATAAAAAAAAGAAAAAAGATTTGCACACATTTTCCAAAAATAGCAGATCTACAAGCTCGTAGCGCGGCACTCGGTGCCGCGCTACGAGCTTGTATATCTGCTATTTTTTAGCCAAAGAAATCTAAAAAATGACACACAGATGCGTTCCCGTATTGAATGGTTTAATAGTAGGGGGAGTGATACAGCCAGTGGTATAAATAGGTGAATGTGTTTGTTTGGTTTCCGTCTTTGATAAACCGATGACCTCAAAACGCAGCGTTTCTTTGCATCTACACGGAAGCAGGTTCACAGTGAAGCTGTGAGGACATCACTATGGAGACAAACCCCCCCCCCCCCCCCCTCTCTCTCTCTCTCTCTGTCTCTTTCCGCTGGGCTCTCCAAGGGCAGCTCATTCATGAGATGTCAAGTGTCTGGTGTGCGAGAAGGAGAGAGAGAGAGAGAGAGAGAGAGAGAGAGACAGAGCGATAGAGAGAGAGAGAGAGAGAGGGGGAGATCAAAGGCAGGTAGAGAGAGAGCGAGGCAGGCAAACGTGGAGGTCCGTCACCTTGAGAGAGAACAGGAGAGAGAGAGAGAGAGAGAGAGAGACACCGTCGCTATAGCGATGTAATCTCTCCCTCCCTCCCTCCCTCCCTCCCTCCCTCCCTCTCCTCATGTTTATTCATGAGGGGAGGCGGCCCATTGTTGATTGCGGCGGCGTCTCGCATCTCATTAAGGGGACTCACCTTTCCTGGTAAATTTAACCCGTTCAATCCGGGAACGCATCTGTGTGTCATTTTTAGATTTCTTTGGCTATTCAAAAATAGCAGATCTACAAGCTCATAGCGCGGCCGCGCTATGAGCTTGCAGATCTGATTTTTTTTAGAAAAATCATGAAAATGTGTGCACATCTTTGAATACATATATTCTGAAGTGAACATATGTGTAACTCAAATCTTTGCTTACGGGGGATTCTACAAATGTTTTCTAAATCCTAACCGTTTTTTGAAAAAACCTATGTTGCTATAATATCAGTGGTTCTCAAACTGTTTCATGTCAAGGACCCCCAAAATGATATGTATTTGGCCGCGGACCCCCATCTCAAAACGTGTTATTCCAGGGACCCCCCCAAAAGCAAACATTTTAGTTAAAAATGTTCGCTTTAAAAAAATATATATAATCAATGATTTGCAAAAAAAAATCAGGATTTTTAAAAAATAGCCAAAGTATAAAATAATGGTTAAAGTGGTTACACAGATGTGTTCCCGGTCTTAGTGGGTTAAAGCGCAGTGGGGCGGTGGTGACGCACGCGGCAGCAGCAGCAGCTAGCTCTCCAGACGCTACCAGCGGCAGCCCGGAGCACCGCGCCCGCCGTCCGTCCGCCTGTCCGCCCATCCGTCTGTCCGTTCCCGACAACTGCTCGCTGCTGAAGTGGCACGGCGATTTGTTTGGGTCTTAAGTGCGCCGATAACCTTTGCTAGCCCCGCGCCGCGTTTCATAGCGCCTTGTCTTTTGTTGGCTGCGTGCGCGGCGCGAGCTGATATGCATATCTGGGCAGAATAATACACTCTGTATGTTAACGAGACGCGGGGGGAAGAGATTCAGTTTTTCTTTTTTTTTCCGCCCTAGCAACAATGATGACCTTTAGCGATAGGCCCTCGGCGAGGAGGTCACTTAACGAAGGGGAGGAGTTTTCTTTGCTTTGGTTTAGATTGGAAATAAGCACCTTCTTTAACCACATGCACCCCTTGCTCAGCCCTATTCTGGTTGGGGCCGAATACTTAATAGCAGATCTACAAGCTCACAGCGCCTCTTGGGAGCTTGCAGATCTGCTCTTTTCGCCAAAGATATTATAGTGTAGAGGGAAAAACTATTATGATTGGATCTACAAGCTTGTCGATCCAAGTAAATTAATTGCTATTTGTGCTATTTTTGAAAAATATATTTATTTAAAAAATGAATTGTTCTTACATTTTTGATTCAAAAATTGCTGTAGATAACTGCATATACAGTAAAAATCCTCTGTTATTTAAAATGTAGTAATTGGGTAATCTGTCTGTCTGTCTGTCTGTCTGTCTGTCTGTCTGTCTGTCTGTCTGTCTGTCTGTCTGTTTATCAGTCTGTCTGATCCTAGGCTCCCAGTCACAGTTTTCCCTCCATGCTGATCTTGCTGATGTCACTCGGCCCCCCTCCCCCTTCATCACCCAGTTTATCCCAGTATCTCATCACTTCATCTGTCTCCTTCACATTCTCTACCTCTCTCCATTCATCTCTCTATCCTGTCTTTACACTGTCCTTCCCCTCCGTCTAAGACCATCAACCATCCCTCCATCTCTCTCTCTCTCTGTCTAGGATATGGTCTCTCTGTCGGGTGGAAACCTCATACAGTATTTCCCAAAACTGTTACTTTTCAGGATTCAAATTGAAAAGCATCGAAAGCATCAGATCTACAAGCTCAAAACGTGACGCTTCGCGCTGCGTTTCGAGCTTGTAGATCTGCTACTTTTGATGCTTTTGTGTGACGCTGTTGCGTCATCAAGTAGGGCGTTAACTTACGAAAAAAAACACGAAAAGTTAGAATACGGAGATAAGAGGTTTCTGCCCCCGATAGCGACAATATAACGGCCGGCGGCTGTGATCCGCGACGGGCTGACGTGTGCTGCTAGCGCGCTGATGCTAATGCGGCGCCTCTGCATGCTTGTCATGTCCGTCGGGCCTGCTTAGCGCTTAGCGGCCGTACGTGGCTCTGGTTGGCTGGGCCCATATGTCACTCAAACGCCCCCCCCCCCCCCCGAAACCTGGTGCTCCGCTCCGGCACGGCGGCGGCGGCTCAGCCCAGCCTGCCAGCTCAGCCAGCCGTGTCGCCGCGCCGATAGAATTATGAAAATTCCGTCCATGCTCGTTTGGCCTCAATTGAATTACTGGCAAGCGTCTGCTCAGAAAGAAACGCACGCACACACACACACACACACACACACACACACACACACATAGGCCCCCACACACACACAGACACACACACACACACAGACACACACACACACACACACACACACACACACACACACACACACACACACACACACACACACACACACACACACACACAGTCCCTCCCTCTCTCTCTCTCTCACACACACACACACACACACACACACACACACACACACACACACACACACACACACACAGTCCCTCCCTCTCTCTCTCACACACACACACACACACACACACACACACAGACAGACAGACAGACAGACAGACAGACAGACAGACAGACAGACAGACAGACAGACAGACAGACAGACAGACAGACAGACAGACAGACAGACAGACAGACAGACAGACAGACAGACAGACACTTGGTTTTGGAGTGGTGCCGCACTATGAGCTTGTATATCTGCTATTTTTTAATAGCCAAAGACATCTAAAATGACAGAGATGCGTTCCTGGATTGTGTTTAGTGGTATCTGACCGTTAAGGTGGGAGGGGCCGGTGAAATCTTTTGAGAGAGTGTTATTGTTTCATATACAGCAGCACTGTACTATCGCTACATCTTTTCTGTTGTTGTTGTTGAAAAATATGGGTTAGCAGCAGCAGCAGCGTTCAATTTAGTCTAAATTACATTGCTGTCAGCAATATACTACCCCATTGTTTATAGCGTTGCTATAGGCAACGTGACGCCAGCTGGACTGATCCACACATCGTATCGCAGAGTGATGCTTTTTTTCTGGGTGATTTACCCGTTGGTGGTGTGATTATACTGGCACTGCTCTGAATGCCTCTTTTAGACTGTCACAATGTGTGGTTGGAACTATAGCTGTTGTGTAAATGAATTTGTGCGTTTGCGCATGTGTGTGTGTGCGCGTGTGTGTGTGTGTGTGTGTGTGTGTGTGTGTGTGTGTGTGTGTGTGTGTGTGTGTGTGTGTGTGTGTGTGTGTGTGTGTGTGTGTGTGTGTGTGTGTGTGTGTGTGTGTGTGTGTGTGTGTGTGTGTGTGTGTGTGTGTGTGTGTGTGTGTCTAGCCATGCCACCCAGCATATGCCCCCTAAAGTATATGGTGAACTATTTTCTGCACAGGATATCCATTCTATTCTGTCATTCTCTCATCTGTTATCACTTTATTACAAGCTTCATCCACGTGAACAGTTGGCATCCTTATTCTGGGGGGCGAACAATAGTGTGAAAATACACGATCTCACTAGGTGTAGAGGGGAAGAAAAGGAGTACAGAGCCCCATGGTACCCCGGTCATCTATGTACAGTATATAGGGTTCAAGTGTTTGGGACACAATGCTGTTGCCAATCTTTTTTTGAAAATAGCAGATCTACAAGCTCACAACGTGTCAACACGTTGTGAGCCCATGTAAAATGGTAAAACTTAGCCGGCCGCTTGTTAATCATGCAAAATCTGGCAACACACCGATTACCTGCATTACACCTGTAGCCTATTAGGGAGGGAGTGAACAGATATGGAATAAAGTAGCAGAAAGTGGGCTATGGCGCCGCCCTGGAGGAGGGCCAAGAATGAAGGTGAATCGTGGCTCTTCCTCAGGTCCTTAAAATGAAACAGGTTGAGAACCACTGATCTACAGTAACAGCTAACCGTGTAGTTCCTCTTCAAAGACAACGGTGTAACAGTGGAGACGGGTCCCTGCATGTCAGCTAGACTGACTGGTCTGTCTGGTGTTTGTACAGTATATGTCTGTCTGTCTGTCTGAAGCCACCCACAGACAGGTGTAAGTCTCC
>NC_139957.1:39464940-39469940 GCF_963454915.1 Gymnoscopelus microlampas
ATGAAACAATGAGAACAGTGATACAGTATGCAGCAGTTATAGTGACTTTGTTTAGCCAGATGTGGCTTGGCTCTTCTGTCCACTGGCTGTCCCTCAGTTGATGACAACACATGTTGTGCAGCCAAAAAGGTGCTTTTAGAGTAGACTGTTCTCCTAGAACATATTTAAGTCTATTATATTTTCTCTCTCCATCTCCCTCTCTCTAAATGGCCGCAACTGTGTGCACCGTGTGTGTGTGTGTGTGTGTGTCTGTCCTGGGCTTAACTCCGGCACCGTCCAAATCTGCCGTGTGTGTCGCAGATAAACTGGGGATTGGGTTATAGTGTTGAGTGGGAATTTGGTCGGACCGGCGGGCGGCTGTCCAGAACCGAAAAACCATGAATGTGTCTGTCTGTGGGTAGTTACCCCTTCCCCAGCAACAACCTGGAGAGGAACTAGTATCTACAGCAGTAGTTCTCAAACTTTATCATGTCAAGGACTCCCAAATTAATATGTATTTGGCCGCGGACCCCCGATTCAGCCAGAGGAGAAGATTTCTGTTGAAAAAAGAAAATCTAAATTCAAAAATAGCAGATGTACAAGCTTGGTGAGCTTTGAGATCCACTGTGAGAACCACTGATACGGTATGAGTTCATACCAGACATCATGTCCCCCCTGCTAACGAACCCTGTTACGTATGATTGGTTTCTTTCTTGTCCAATCCTCATGCGATTATTAATCCCGCCCTCAATCTAGCCCATAGTCTAATGCTATTGGCTCTGGCTTGCTCTAAAGCGCTTTGTGATTGGTTGTTTTTGGCAGGTGGGGCCCTACAGCCAACAGCAGGGGATGGCCAGTTACAGCCAATCGCAGCAGCAGCAGCAGCAGCAGCAGCAGCAGGGGACACCCCCGTACTTCAGCCCCCCTCAACAGACCCCTCCCCCAGGACCCTCGCAGACCCCCTACCTGCAGCCCAGACCCCCACCACAACAGGTACACACACACACACACACACACACACACACCAATTTTTTTGTTCGTTTTGACAATGTTTTTTCTAATTAAGTTTTAATTAGTTTTTAGAGCGGGTTTGCTAGTTTTTATTAGTTTTTATTTTTGTGACAACGCTTAGTTTTAGTTTTTTTTCATACAGGTTATTTGTCAGGTGCAGGATTCAAAAAGGTCAGAGTAAGTATTGTGTGATAAAAACTCAACAAAAGATACCATTTAAAAAATATATATATTCAGTTACTGTTGGAAAATCAACGAGAAAAACGAAAACTAAGGGTATTTTGTCTATAATTTCAGTTTGTTTTGGTTAGTTTTGTAAACACACAATACAGTTTCAGTTAGTCATCTTTTTTTTGTTTTCTTTGTCCAGTTAACGATTATTTTTTCTCAACTTTAGTTTTCGTTATTTCGTTAGTCTTCGTTAACTATAATAACCTTGACACACACTAGGGCATTCACGAATAGTGATTTTTAGTATTCGAATTATTCGACCTATAAGTATTCGAATATTCGATTAATCGATTTGATGCAGAAAAGCCACTAAAAAAAAAAAATCTAAAAAAAAAAAAAAAAAAAAAAATTTTTTTTTTTTTTTTTTATCGAATAATCGAATAGTGGTTTGATAGTCGAACAGTCGGTCGAATATTCGAATATTCGAATATTCTGTTAATGCCCTAACACACACACATACACACACGCGGCGCACACACCAAACACTCTCTGTGTCACAGGTATATATATATATATACATTACATGTGTATATATTTCCATTACAGCTGTATACATACAGTACATGGGCATACTATATACATACATACATACATGCATGCATACATACATACATACATACATACATACATACATACATACATACATACATACATACATACATACATACATACATACATACATACATACGATACGTATGTATGTATATATTCTCAGTACAGTGGTTTATACACATACAGTACAGGTGTATAAAGTATTAATTCTCATGTAAAACATCTCCTGGCTTTTCATCCATTTCAAATACATGCAGTCTGCTTTTACATGGTTATCACTCAATATTTCATTGAAAACGGAGATTGGACTGGTGTTCGCTCGTGTGTGTGTGTGTGTGTGTGTGTGTGTGTGTGTGTGTGTGTGTGTGTGTGTGTGTGTGTGTGTGTGTGTGTGTGTGTGTGTGTGTGTGTGTGTGTGTGTGTGTGTGTGTGCGTGCGTGCGTGCGTGCGTGCGTGCGTGCGCGCGCGCGCGCGCGCGCGTGCGTGTTTCCCATTATGCAGTTTTTCCCTCTCCTTAGTTCACATTATGCTGAAGCATTATTCATGAAGGCTATTTATAGAAGATCTGACTGTTTGTCTGTCTGTGTCACCACTCTCTACTGCCCCCCCCCCCCCCCACACACGCGCACACACATGTTTGTATTACTGTACGTGTGAGGACAACAGGATTTTAGGATGGTGATTTATATATATATATAAAAACATTTTTTGCTAACCATAAAGGCGAAAATAGCCGATCTACAAGCATACAGCGGGGACTCCAAACCTAACCCTTGAAACTGAGCCATCTATAAGAGGGTCTGTTTTGTTTGTCTGTCTGTGTGTTTTCACGTTTTATACTTTTTGGTGTATTCAACTTTAACTCTTTAAATTATGGCCGTATATTTTTCAAATAAGGACATTTCCGTTAGGTGAGAAAGCCCGTCCTACCCAACGTATTGAAGGAGAAACGAGGATTTACTGTAGCGTATGTTGGAATGCAAGAACGCTCGCCCCAAAACACACTGTAGTATGATCAAGTAGGGCGTTAATTTACGGGGGAAAAAATAAATATATGATGATAAGAGGTTTCTGTCTGATAGCGACGATATACTTACAGCAGTTGTTTTCAAACAGTGGTCCGGGGACCACCAGTGGTCCTTGAGGGAGTTCCAGGGGGTCCCGAGCTAAATGATAGTAAGGAACCAAATGGACACTTGTGGGTCTGTAACTCTGAGAGTGTGCAAATGGACCCTAACGGGTCCATTTGGTTCCATTTGTACACTCTCAGAGTTAAATTAACATTGATTTTATAATAAAAATTGGGGTCCCAGAGATAGAAATGCCATTAAATGGGGGTCTGTAGCCCTAATGCATGTTAAACTGGGGGTCCTTGAAATTAAAATGGTTGAGAATCACTGCTAGAGCCGTAAAAATCGGCTCTTATTGGGGGTCCCTGGCATATCTTTTCAAATGGGGGTCCCTGGGCTAATGTGTGTCAATTCAGGGGTCTTGGTTGAAAGGTTGAAAACCACTGACTTACAGTATGGAAGCGTGTGTGTGTGTGTGTGTGTGTGTGTGTGTGTGTGTGTGTGTGTGTGTGTGTGTGTGTGTGTGTGTGTGTGTGTGTGTGTGTGTGTGTGTGTGTGTGTGTGTGTGTGTGTGTGTGTGTGTGTGAGTGCGTGCGCACACTGATCGACTGTGAGTTCAGCAGCAGCAATTTGGAGCTGTGAAAAGGTCAAATGATGACCTTTGTGTGTGATTCTGGGATGAAATGAGACATGATGTGAGTCGCACTGTGCAGATTACACACACACACACACACACACACACACACACACACACACACACACACACACACACACACACACACACACACACACACGCACGTGCACGAACCAGATTAGGATGTCATTGCGGGTCTGACCCTTGTTTTGTGACCTCTCGTTACTCTGAGAAATCCAAGCTGAGGAGAGTTGTATGTTTCTCATCATGGCGTTGTGCTTCCTCTGTGCTCTCCACTGCTCCCATTAACCCCACAGCACAACATTGTATGTAGCTGTAGTCGGGCAGAAAAAGAACTTGTATCTCCATCTTATAACTCATTATGTTCCTTTTTCCCCGTATGAATGAATGCCCTACCTCAATCGCACAAAAGTCGCGAAAATAACCGGTGTACAAGCTCGGCTATTTTCACTATTTTAAAATGTTTTTTAAATAATATATTTTTTAAACTCGAGCCGTTTTGGACATACAAGGTTTCCACCTGAGTCATCCTCCATTGATGGAACCATTCCAGTGTGTGTCTCTGTGTGTGTGAAAGCCATCGCTATTAAGCTGCTTCCCAACACATCAAAGTGAAGATGGCATCTTTTCTTTGAGCATATTGACCCGCCGTGACCCTGTCTGATTGCAAGAAGCCCACGGAAATAAACAGAAAAAAATATAAGAAAAAAGAAAAAAAGTATTTATTTTCTAAATGGAAAAATAACTGGTAGAATTCAGAACTCAAGAGAAGTTGGTCTGAAAGACGTCTCTTTAATCTTCAGATTTAACATTTTCTGTCTGGTCTTTGTTGCAGCAACATTATCAAAGATTGTGTTGAAAAATCTTGAAAATGTGTGCAAATCTTCTGAATATATATATATTTTTAAAGTGAACATTTTTAACTCAAATCTTTTCTTCTGGGGGTCCCTGGAACAAAATATTTTGATGGGGGTCCGCGGCCAAATGCATATCATTTTGGGGGTCCTTGACATGAAAAAGATTGAGCACCACTGATATAGAAACATGCGTTTTTCAGAATACTGTTGGGATTTAGGAGACATGTAGAATCGGCTTCAGGTCTCAATGGGTTAAAAAGTAAAGTAAAGTAAATTGTAAGTTTAGAAATGTGCAGATACCCTGCAGATACACCTATAAGCTAATCATCCGGGAACACCCCCCACCCCCAAAATAATTTGGGGGACCCCCCTGGGGGTCCCGACCCACAGTTTGGGAACCGCTGAAGTAGACCCCTGGGGGGGAGGGGGACCCTGCATGGTCAAGTAATACGTATAGGGTTTAAGTGGTTAATAAAAAATAGAGTGTAAGTATCCTATTTCTAAAAGTATTTGACCAGTATAATAGATGCTCTTTTCATGATGTAATATATTCGTAACGCGTGTCATTGTCGTTGCACACTGTGTCTGCTGCTGGGATGAAAAGCACAGCTGACAGCTCGTGACAGAAGCCTCTTTGAAGTAGGA
>NC_139957.1:39472440-39481869 GCF_963454915.1 Gymnoscopelus microlampas
CACACACACACACACACACACACACACACACACACACACACACACACACACAGAAGCTATTTCCATCTAAATGCTCACATTTATGCTGATGATAATAGTAGGCTAAGCATACAGTGTTCAACAATAAATGGTCATAATTTACATGAGTACGGCTGATTCCCACAGTTCTCTCTGCGTCTCTGAAGTATTGTACGTGATTCATTTGTACCTGCAGAACACCTGAGCATGCTTTCTGTGCATGTTTTACAAACGCAGGCCTATAGCTTCTTAAAATGGATGAAAACCAGGTCGCATGCACACATGAACGTGCGCACGCGCGTGCGCGCTTACACACACACACACACACACACACACACACACACACACACACACACACCCCCCAACTTGGATTTTACAGTGTGGAGGAGTTACTAGGTTATTGTATTGACCAGTGGTTTTCAACCTTTTTCGCATCAAGGACCCCCAAATTGACAAACATTAGCCCAGGGACCCCCATTTGAAAAGATATGCCAGGGACTCAACCATTTAAATTTCTTGGGGGTCTCAATCTACACTGTATCACCATCATCAGTGTTAATTTAACTCTGAGAGTGTACAAATGGAACCAAATGGACCCTAACGGGTCCATTTGGTTCCATTTGTACACTCTCAGAGTTACAGACACATAAGGGTCAATTTGGTTGCCAACTATTAATTTGGCTGGGGACCCCCTGGAACCCCCTCAAGGACCACTGGTGGTCCCCGGACCACTGGTTGAAAACTCTTGGTATAGACCCCTTATCAGACAACGTCACACTGATAAGAACCAGCATGCTCGCGCTGGCCGGCACCAAATGAACCCCACCACTCATGAGATGCAATGGAAAAGAGGTCACTGCACTCAAGTGTAAAAATGCATCCCATCAAACTTTCAGATGCTGTTTTTCTCCCAGTATGGCGGAAGAATGCTTAGGATTTTTTACTGTGATTGCTCGCTCTTGAAATATATAATCCTTGGTTTCTGTTGTGTGTGTAAACAATAATAGCGATTCAAAGCAGTTGTCCTCAAAACCGCACCTCCAGTGGCTGTCATCAGAACGGAGGGAGCGCTCTATGATCACGGCACCAGAGCCTGCTCTTTGCTCGCGCAGCTGCAGCCCATCAAGCCCAATTTACGCTCCGTCCCGCGAAGGTGTCACACGCAGAGAACGGCCGATAATAGCAGACCTCCAAGCTCATAGCGGTCGCATCCGCGACGCGGTTGTGAGCTTTTATGTCGGCTATTCTCGGCGTGCAATACCATTGCGCGATGAAGTATAATATGTCTCGCTAGGGTGCGCCTCACTAGCCAACACACAAAGGGAGGTTGAATGAACTGAAACCGGCGCTCCCCAAAACAGTCCACCTGTGCAGTCACCTGTGCATGCGTCCAGTCTCAATGTTTGTGAACAAATAATTGGTCTATTGGGGAAGTATAGAAGTGAAAGAGAAAGCCGTCAGCACCACGGACAGTGCTCTGGCATGCAGTAAGGCAGTGGTTTTCAACCAGTGGTCCGGGGACCACCAGTGGTCCTTGAGGGAGTACCAGGGGGTCCCCAGCTAAATGAGTTAATAGCGCCACAATCTTTTTTAGCCACTTAAGCTTTGGCTATTCAAAAATAGCAGATATACAAGCTCTTAGATCTGCAATTTTTTTTTCAAATCCTTGAAAAAGTGTGCATATCGTTGAATATTTATATTTTTTAAAGCGAAATTTAACTGATGTCTTTGCTTCTGGGGGTCCCTGACACAAAACATTTTCAAATGGGGGTCCGCGGCCAAATGTATATCAATGTAGGGGTCCTTGGCATGAAAAAGGTTGAAAACCACTGCAGTAAGGCACACACAGTAAATCAAATCAACAAGTCAGCAATTGGCTTTCATGCTTGAATGATATGATGATGACTGGCTGCTCGCTCAGCGTTTCCGTCGCTTTGTTCACATTTTGTGACTGAATTAGGAATATCATAATGTTTTTTTCACATGATCAAATACCGATCTGACATTGGACAGCAGCATGCATATTAAACCAGCAATCCTCGTTGTGTATCGGTATTTGACAAAAAATACCACACAAAATAAGAAATGATTAATTTGTGGAGGGGTGGACAGTTAGTTCAGAAACCTGTCTAATAGTGACATCATCGATGGGGATTACAAGCTAATAGAAAGTATAGCCGTTCTCTTCCTGGAAAGTTTAAATAGGAGTGTCAGGGCCCCCACCCCACTGTCCCACCTACCCCAGCCCCCCCCCCACAGCACGGGCACCCCCACACCCCACGGGCCCCACCACAACCCACGGCAGACCCCACCCTGCGGGGCCCACTCCATGAAACCCCCCCCACACAGGCATCAGTGCAACCACACTGCCTGCACTGTGTATATTTATACCTCTGATGAAAACACAACGGAACATAAAAACTACTATTTCCATAACCTCTGTTGTCAAAATGTTGATTTCTCACGTTGTTATTTATAAATATATTATACTTTGCAGCTCTCTCTCTCTCTCTCTCTCTCTCTCTCTCTCTCTCTCTCTCTCTCTCTCTCTCTCTCTCTCTCTCTCTCTCTGTCCATTCTGTGTTATTGTTGCTGATTGCTTCAATTATGGTCTACTCAATCTGACTGTGTGTGTGTGTGTGTGTGTGTGTGTGTGTGTGTGTGTGTGTGTGTGTGTGTGTGTGTGTGTGTGTGTGTGTGTGTGTGTGTGTGTGTGTGTGTGTGTGTGTGTGTGTGTGTGTGTGTGTGTGTGTGTGTGTGTGTGTGTGTGTGTGCGTGCGCATGTGTGCGTGCTTGCAGTATGTTTATCAAATATCAAGTTTGTTTGTCATCCAAGAACACAAAGCTGTGAATATTCCCCCGCTCTCTCTCTCTCTCTCTCTCTCTCTCTCTCTCTCTCTCTCTCTCTCTCTCTCTCTGTGTTTGTTGTTGTTTTAAATGCCAGTCGTTTGTCATGTTTCACAGCCCAGCCGTACGAACGACCGGCCGCTAAAAATACCTCCTTCAACAACAATTATGGGCAGAGAACACACATGCCACTGTGTACTGTCACGCCAACACACACACACACACACACACACACACACACACACACACACACACACACACACACACACACACACACACACACACACACACACACACACACACACACAGGTTTGTATTACTATACTTGTGAGGATATCAACATTTTAGGACAGCCAAGCTCGTTGTGAGCTTGTAGATCTGCTATTCTTCGGTGCATGACACTGGCACGTATCTAAGTGTGAATCATGTTTAACTCTAATTCAAAATTCTACATGTCTAATCCTGATTCTAAACCCCAACCTGAATCTTTTCTTAATTGTAAACGTATCTCTAAACATCTTTTTTCAACCATAAAACAACCAGGACAATGGTCCTCACGTCTATTTCTCATATTCTACTATACTTGTGGGAACATTTGATCCTCACAAGTACAGCTACACACACACGCACGCACGCACGCACGCACGCACGCACGCACACACACACACACACACACACACACACACACACACACACACACACACACACACACACACACACACACACACACACACACACACACACACACACACACACACACACACACACACACACAGTCTATCTGTGATGCATGTGTAACTGTAGGGTGTGTGTGTGTGTGTGTGTGTGTGTGTGTGTGTGTGTGTGTGTGTGTGTTGAGGTTTCGGTGGTGGAAGGAGTGGGGCCTATCTCAGGGGAAGGCAGGAGGGGGGCTATTGCAGAGGGGGGTTTCTCCTAAAGAGATGCAATTAAGCTTAATTTTTAATGAATATTAATGGCATTAACGTCAGATTGGGCAGAGATGTGCATCTGCCAACGTGCAGCGGGCGAGAGAGAGGGGGAGAGAGAGAGAGAGAGGAAAAAAGGATGACTAATTCATTTGGTAGTCATGAGGAGCACCACAGGGGGGAGAGCGACGGAGAGAGAAATAGAGAGAGAGAGAGAGACAGACAGACAGACAGACAGTGAGAGAGAGAGAGAGAGGGGGGGTAATAGAAGGAGTGCAGGATGGAGGGAAGGATTTGATTGCAACACATTGCAACACATGTGCACACATTGATTGATTGATTGATTGATTGATTGCTTTTTTTTGTAACAGTTTGCAAAAAGTACAGAGGCACAGTTATACAAATAATGCTAAAAGGATAACACAAAAAGCCCTGAGGGCTTGTTTCCATTGTGGTCCTACAGTATGTATTCAATTCATCAAGGAGGGTTCTGCACCTACAGTACATAAGGCGTGAATGCACTCTCTTATAGTCAGGACATATATATGAGCTGGATTTAACCTATTCATTCCAGGAACGCATACTGTGTCATTTTAGATTTTTAGACATTATTTTATACTTTGGGCTATCCAAAAAATATCAGATATACCAGCTCATATCATGCTTGATTTTTTTGTTAGTTTACAAAAAAATACACAAAAAGTTTGAATATGGACATAAGAGGTTTCTGCACAGACAGCAACAAAATACCCCCAACAACCCCTCACTCAACGATATACCCCCAACAACCCCTCACTCAACCATATACCCCCAACAACCCCTCACTCAACCATATACCCCCAACAACCCCTCACTCAACCATATACCCCAACAACCCCTCACTCAACCATATACCCCCAACAACCCCTCACTCAACCATATACCCCAACAACCCCTCACTCAACCATATACCCCAACAACCCCTCACTCAATGATATACCCCCAACAACCCCTCACTCAATGATATACCCCCAACAACCCCTCACTCAACCATATACCCCCAACAACCCCTCACTCAACCATATACCCCCAACAACCCCTCACTCAACCATATACCCCCAACAACCCCTCACTCAACCATATACCCCCAACAACCCCTCACTCAACCATATACCCCCAACAACCCCTCACTCAACCATATACCCCCAACAACCCCTCACTCAACGATATACCCCAACAACCCCTCACTCAACCATATACCCCCAACAACCCCTCACTCAACCATATACCCCCAACAACCCCTCACTCAACCATATACCCCCAACAACCCCTCACTCAACTATATACCCCAACAACCCCTCACTCAACGATATACCCCCAACAACCTCCTCACTCAACGATATACCCCCAACAACCCCTCACTCAACGATATACCCCCAACAACCCCTCACTCAACCATATACCCCCAACAACCCCTCACTCAACTATATACCCCAACAACCCCTCACTCAACGATATACCCCCAACAACCCCTCACTCAACCATATACCCCCAACAACCCCTCACTCAACGATATACCCCCAACAACCCCTCACTCAACCATATACCCCAACAACCCCTCACTCAACCATATACCCCAACAACCCCTCACTCAATGATATACCCCCAACAACCCCTCACTCAATGATATACCCCCAACAACCCCTCACTCAACGATATACCCCAACAACCCCTCACTCAACCATATACCCCCAACAACCCCTCACTCAACCATATACCCCCAACAACCCCTCACTCAACCATATACCCCCAACAACCCCTCACTCAACCATATACCCCCAACAACCCCTCACTCAACCATATACCCCCAACAACCCCTCACTCAACCATATACCCCCAACAACCCCTCACTCAACCATATACCCCCAACAACCCCTCACTCAACCATATACCCCCAACAACCCCTCACTCAACCATATACCCCCAACAACCCCTCACTCAACCATATACCCCCAACAACCCCTCACTCAACGATATACCCCAACAACCCCTCACTCAACCATATACCCCCAACAACCCCTCACTCAACCATATACCCCCAACAACCCCTCACTCAACCATATACCCCCAACAACCCCTCACTCAACTATATACCCCAACAACCCCTCACTCAACGATATACCCCCAACAACCTCCTCACTCAACGATATACCCCCAACAACCCCTCACTCAACGATATACCCCCAACAACCCCTCACTCAACCATATACCCCCAACAACCCCTCACTCAACTATATACCCCAACAACCCCTCACTCAACGATATACCCCCAACAACCCCTCACTCAACCATATACCCCCAACAACCCCTCACTCAACGATATACCCCCAACAACCCCTCACTCAACCATATACCCCCAACAACCCTCACTCAACGATATACCCCCAACAACCCCTCACTCAACGCCAGGCCGCTCCGTTTCTTTTCACGGGCGGTTGAACGTCCTGTCAGGTGTGTGTGTGTGTGTGTGTGTGTTGGGGTGAATCAACTGTGTGTTTGTGCCGTATTGATTTACTCTCTGTGTAAAAGCCCCCCCCCCCCCACACACACACACACACACACACACACACACACACACACACACACACACAGCATAACAGCTCTGGCTCAAGCAGTCATCTATTCAATCAAATCTAATATTACACTGCTTCTCTCTCCACACTGCTGTCTAATAGCATTTAACTTGCAGTTTGATTCCCCCGGAGGAACCCCCCCCCCCTGCCCCCCCTCGCTCGCTTCAAACGCTAACCCCCACACCCCCCCCACCCCACACCCACCCGTTTCTATTACGCCAAAGATGAAGTCTTTTGAAACGCAACGAGGATGAATCAGAAAGTGCGTGCCTGCGTGTGCGTGCGTGTGTGTGTGTGTGTGTGTGTGTGTGTGTGTGTGTGTGTGTGTGTGTGTGTGTGTGTGTGCGTGTGCGTGTGCGCGCGTGTGAAGATAGGATTAGCCGTGGCCTAAGGCTTAAGGTATAGAGTGTGTGGAGTGTATTTTAGCGTCGTCTAAATTAGCTTGGAAATGGGATTTTGAGACAATGGACTGGAAGAGACGACAATGAAATGGATGCACTCTCTCTCTCTCTCTCTCTCTCTCTCTCTCTCTCCTCTCTCTCTCTCTCTCTCTCTCTCTCTCTCTCTCTCTCTCTCTCTCTCTCTCTCTCTTCCTCTCATTCTGTTTATTCTGGGTTTATTTCTCTTCTGATCCACTCAGTCTTCTGACTGTCTTTCTCCCTCTCTCACTTTCTTTCTTTCTCTTCCTTCTGTCTCCTCTCTCTCCCCCATCTTTCTCTCTCTCTCTCTCTCTCTCTCTCTCTCTCATATAAACCTCCTATATCCATATTCTAACCGACAGGGTGGAAACCTCATATGTCCAAAACTGTTACTTTTCAGGATTCAAATTCAAAAGCATCAAAAGTTAGCAGATCTACAAGCTCAAAACGCGTCGCTTCGCGCCGCGTTTTGAGCTTGTAGATCTGCTAACTTTTGATGCTTTTGTGTGATGCTGTAGTTATGACCAAGTAGGGCGTTAATATACGAAAAAACATAAAATATGGAGATAAGAGGTTTCTTTTTTAGTGTAGACAGTGTAATGATGTAAGAAGCTCAGCGTCAACAACAGCGTGAGACTAACCTCAACGTGACCCACTTAGCATGGAAAACCCCCTGAGTGCACACGCACACACACACACACACACACGCACGCACGCACGCACACACGCACGCACGCACACGCATTCACACGCATTCACACACACTCCAAAACCTAAATAAGTATTTGACTTAGATTGCAGCCACTTGTCTCTTTCATTGTCCGTCATGACTGTGTGTGTGTGTGTGTGTGTGTGTGTGTGTGGGTGTGGGTGTGGGTGTGTGTGTGCGTGTCATTGTGACCAGACATTTTCAAGACAAGAGAAACGGTTGTTTTATGGTATAAAAAAAGATTTTCAGAGATATGTTTAAAATCAGAAAAAGAGATTGGGTTTAGGGTTAAGATTTGTCCCCGTTTTATACTGCGACTTGTTATTTTTCTGATATTGATTGGCTTTTTTCAGCTATTTACAATGCTGTCCTAAAAGTTTGATGTCCTCACAACTATAGTGATACAAACGTGTGTGTGTTTGTGTGTGTGTGTGTGCATGCATTCATGGGATTTGTTTTGTGTTTGTTAGGTGTTGCATGTCAGCACGTGTTTCTCTGTGTTTACCTGTGTGTGTGTGTGTGTGTGTGTGTGTGTGTGTGTGTGTGTGTGTGTGTGTGTGTGTGAGAGCCACTCGTCGCCTCCCGTGAAAGACTTAGTTCCGACCATGTAATGAAAGCCTGCCGCTTGGCGCGCCGCCAGGCCAGGCTCCCATTGATAAACACACCAGCCAAGGCACGAGCATGTGCACGTGCACGTGCACGCAAGCAGAGGGCTTACCCCGGGGCGCTGCGGGAGGAAACAACTCAAGTCCCCCGGTTTGGGGCATGTGGTTAAGGTGAAAATATCCGAAACAATATGTTTTTATCTTTAAGGTTTTTACGCTTTTTACAAGCGTTTTTTTTTAATTGAAAACACGTTCAGTCGCTGTGATTGGTTGAGACGGTATAAGCGCAGTCTATTGTGAGCGAATCCCAGTTGTCCTCAACATCCTGCCCCCACCCCCACCCCCCCATCGCTCTGATTGGTTTAGATACGCAGAGGGAGTATTCAGTGCAGGAGGCCATGCTACGGGTGCTTCAAACGGTCAAAAAAGGCGAATTTACTATGTTTTTCCCCCCGTTTTTTTCATTGGCTGGTGCCCCAGGGCACTCGCCCCCTATGGCCTATGGCGACGCGTTGTGAGCTTGTAGATCGGCTATTTTCGGGCAAAGAGGTTTGGCGTAGAGGGGGTAGTAAAAGAGCAGACCGAGTAGAGAGCCAAAGGTCAAGTTTACAAAGTATTTTGAAGTGTTTAAATGTCTGAAAATACAATAATCCTAATAACCTAAATCAGGGGTCTTCAACAGGGGGTCCGGGACCCCTAGGGGGTCCTCAGAGCTACTACAGGGGGGCCGCCAAATCTTTGTGTGATATTTCTTTTTTTTTTACCTTAACCACTTGAACCCTATAGCCTCCCTTTTCTGAGGAGAACTTTAGCCAAAAATAGCAGATCTACAAGCTCACAACGCCTCGCGCTGCGAGGGGTTGAGAGCTTGTAGATCGGCTATTTTTTGGCAAAGAGGCTATAGGTGTAGAGGGAAAAAAGAGCAGACTAAGTAATAAAAAAATCACACCCAGTGTGAAGTGAGCGGTGTTATTTAAGGTCATCACAGTGATGGAAGCTCACTTAAAAAAAAATAAAACATTTTGAAGTGCGTGGTGCTATTTATAGATTATTCATTTCATCATGCGTCTTGCTAGCCAATCACAGTACTGAGCAAAGGGTGTGAATAGAGTCAGCCAATCACAGTACAGCGAAAGACAAATATTCACGACGGTCTTTTCACGACGGTCCCAAACCCACTTATAGGGGCGGCTACACCGCTTCATCTGAAACACAATTTTATACAATATAGAGTAGGGGGGTCCCTGCTTTATCTCTCTCTCAGCTATAGGGGGTCCTTGGCCTGAAAAGGTT
>NC_139957.1:39482069-39524569 GCF_963454915.1 Gymnoscopelus microlampas
CAGCTAGGGGGTCCTTGGCCTGAAAAGGTTGAAGACCCCTGACCTAAATAATAAATAGTCCTAATAGCGGTCATCAGGATTCCCCTCTGAGCGACGCTGACCTCATGCTCTGAGGAAATGAATGTGGCGCTGCGTTCACTGCCGGTCGGAATGCACTTCCTGTTGTTTTTTTGGCCACTCGCCGCACTCCTCCGTTTAGGATGACTCACTGCGTTCCTGTTGTCATGCTGTGTTTCTTTCCAGCTGTTTAGTGAGAAAACACTCCCAGACAAATAGATGCCAAACACGGCTAAATGATGATGATGTACGTATGTATAGCTGTTGAAGCTCTGAATTCCAACACCTGCTCTCACTCTGTCACAGTATTGTGACATAATATGCGAATGAGCACGCACGCACGCACGCACGCACGCACGCACGCACGCACGCACGCACACACGCACACACACGTTTGTATTACTATACTTGAGGACATCAACATTTTAGGCAGCCGATTTTTATGATTGATTTATAATTTCTTTGGGGCATTTTTTAACCGCAAGTCTAAGGCCGAAAAATAGCAGATCTACAAGCTCACAACGTGTCGCAGTGTGAGCTTGTAGATCGGCTATTTTACGGTGTGCGCCTTCGCCGCACAACTGAGTATAAAATGGGAAAAATCGACAACCCGAGCCCTAAACCTAACCTCAACCATAAATCAACCATAAAACAACCATTTTTCTTGTGAGGACCAGGAAAATGGTCCTCACAACGTCTATTCCTCAAATTCTACTATACTTTTGCGCACACACACACACACACACACACACACACACACACACACTTTGGCTGTTCAAACATTTTGATTTTTTTTTTTGCAAATCTTTGATTTATATATTTTTAAAGAGACCATTTTCAACTCAAATCTTTGTTTCTGGAGAAGGTCCCTGGCACATTATATCGTTGAGATTATCGGTGGAGTCTGCAGCCTAATATATCTATAATTTTGGGGTGTCTTTGACATGAAAATGTTTGAGAAGCACTGCTTTAATGTGTTTGCACATTAAGACGTTCAGTAACATGCACTATAACTGCAGCAGCAGCGCCAGACTGCCTGGAGGAGCAGGAGGAGACAATGTGGGAAGTCATTTAGAGCAGAGACTGTGTGCCTGACAGCCGAGGAAATATGGATGTTTCATGGATTCATTTCGATGTTTACCAAAAGCTGTTTTAGTGGTTTAATAGCTCGGAAAGACGCTGTAAACAGGCTATTCTGAGCCACTTAAGACGTTATGGTATATTGACGTTTGTTTGTGCTTTGTGCGTGTGCTTCGTGCTTCGTGCGCTAGTGCATTGGTTCTTAAAGTGGGGGGTCCTGGGGGGGGGGGGGTACCAGGGGGTCCCCAGCAAAATTAGTAAAGCGCCATTTTGACCTCTTTATCCATATTTTATACTTTGGCTATTCAAGAATAGCAGCTATACAAGCTCATAGTATGCCGCGCTATGAGCTTGTAGATCTGCTATTTTTGAAAAATCTTGAAAATGTGTGCAAATATTTAAATCTTATTTTTAAAAGGATTTTTTTTTTTTTACAAAAATCTTTGCTTCTGGGGGTCCCTGGCACAACGCATTTTCAGGTGGGGGTCCGCAGCCACATACATATCAATTGGGTTTTTTTTTGTGTTTTTTTGGTTTGAGAAGCACTGCGCTAGTGGCCCTACTGTATGTGATATCTGCAGTTGGTCTGATTGGTTACTGTATCTCTAATCCCTCCACTTCTTTAACGGGATTTATCTTTTTTTAACAAGTTACCATTGTGGTGTTGCCAATGTTTCCATGATGAAGAAAAGAAGAGGAGGGCGGAGAGAAGGAGTGAGACAAGTATAGAGAGAGAGAGAGAGAGAGAGAGACAGAGACAGGCATAGAGAGAGACAGGCATAGAGAGAGATAGGGAGGCATAGAGAGAGAGAGAGAGAGGCATAGAGAGAGGCATAGGGAGAGATAGGGAGAGAGGCCAAAACCTCTAACAATGAAGTGAAATGGGTTTACACTGATATGCCTGTGATTACACAGGACAAGAAAATGACTTGGGTTAGGAACAATAGGCCTGTGTGTGTGTGTGTGTGTGTGTGTGTGTGTGTGTGTGTGTGTGTGTGTGTGTGTGTGTGTGTGTGTGTGTGTGTGTGTGTGTGTGTGCGCAGATGTATGTTCGCATTGAATACACGCACACACACAGTATACCAGTAAGACTCCCTAATCGGGAGATAAGCGACCGTAGGTCACATGTAGTGTCTTACCAGGAATGTTTGTCTGAAGTCCTGAAAGAAAGAAAAGCTGCGGGAAGGTTTCAGCAGTCGTATGGCAGACCAAAAGCAAAGGTGTGCAGGCAAGAGCTGTTGGTGTGTGTGTGTGTGGTGTGGGAGAGAGAGTGTGTTTATAGGGGAAAGGAGGGATTGTTTGTGGGGGGCAAGCCCCCGAGTTACGGCATTTTATGTGAGCTGCAGTGGCAGGGGGTCCTCCACTGGGGGCGCCACCACTTTTGCATCCGTTCTGGAGCACCAGGAGTGGGTGGTCCCCGGGAATGCCCCGTGAGCAGCCCCGTTGGGGTGGTCATTTGGTAATTTGTCCACATGTGCTCATTTTTTACACTTGGGGGTCCCCGAGGCAGCTGGGGGTCCCTGGAGCTCCGGGGGTCCTTGGAGGGTGTAGTTTGGCAGGTAAGGAGTGTGTGTGCAAAATGTGGCATGGATCGGGGCAATGGGTGCGGAGATATGAGCAGGGCAAAAGTGTGACGTGTGTGACGGAGTGACGGAGTGACGGACGGACACCTGGAGCAGCTTTCTGTAGTAAGTGCGACCTACGGTCGCAATAATCCAGACTGTACCATTGGTGCCCTACAATCATAAATGCCTCCAGTAGAATGTGAATGTGTTCAAAAAATAGCAGATCTACAAGCTATGAGTTTTATATCTGCTATTTTTGAATAGCCAAAGAAAAAGTAAAAAGTACACAGATGTGTTCCCAGTCTTAATGGGTCTCTCTCTCTCTCTCTCTCTCTCTCTCTCTCTCTCTCTCTCTCTCGCTCTCTCTGTCTGTGTCTCTAGGAGAGTCAACAGGAGAGCTATAGCAGCAGCAGGGGCCCTACTGCCCCAGGGAATTCTGGGAAGGCCAACCATGAAGACGGAGGACCCCCACAGGACCGCCCCTCCAGTCTGCCGGTGAGTTGACGTCATCACACACACGCACACACACATCACACTCACACCGCACGCGCGCACACACACACACACACACACACACACACACACACACACACACACACACACACACACACACACACACACACACACACACACACACACACACACACACACAGTAAATGCTCGATTCCGCGTTGGGCGGGGAACGCCACACCAAACACCATGGCCTGAACCTATAACCATACTGACAGTGTCTGTAACGTCATCCACACCAAATGTCTCTAAAATTCAAGTGGCTTTCTATTCCGGATGGATGGAGCCCCGTCCTCCATATATCTTGAAAATAACACAACTTGTAGCGTTGGGAACCCAGAATACCCAGACAATTTGTATTTGTGTTTCACAGTTCGCTCGTTGTTGTTGTTGTTGTTGTTGTTGTTGTTGTGGTCTCAGCTGTAGATCTTCCTAGTCACTGGGGTTGGGATCCTTTTGGATTTTAACAATTCCGATTCCTTAATGGTTCCCTTAGGCTCGTGTAGCCAGACAACTATTCCACAATCTCTGAATGCTATATAGAGTCTGGAACCACACCTCCCCAAATCCGAGAGAGGAAGCTGGCACTTCCGTTCACAAAAATATATTTTAAAATAACTTTACATAAAATGTTTTAATTTCCATTTCTGCTAAGCAGAAAGCTATATATGCCTAGACGATTTTTATTTATATTAGGATACATTAACGCGACTGTAAAGACGAAACGGAAGTGGGGATGAGGCTTCAAATCCGCTTGATATTTTAATCGTGATCAGAGTCCCAGACTGTATGAACGAAAACATTTGAACATTGTGGGAGGCAACAGTCTGGCCACGCGAGACTACGGTTCCCTTCAACGATTCCTATAGGGGGTTCCAAATTAACCCCTACAGGTGTGCAACTCTGAGAGTGTGCAAATGGAGCCAAATGGACCCTTCCGGGTCCGTCCAATGACAAAACAGATAGTCGGTCAACACTTTCCGACGAGTCATCATCAATGGGTGGGTTTCTGTTCTACCGCGGTTCCGGGGGCTTGATCTGGACCGGATCACACATACAGTAGGTCCATTAGGAAGGAGAAAGCCAGGCTTTTCACCATGTGTGCAAAGCCTGGTGACGTGAGCTTTAACGCTGCTATATTCAGGTTATGGTAACACTCATGGTCTCTTATTGTTCCACGTCATTCTATGTCATTGCATGTTATCGTACAGTACCTCATCACATGTTTAGTGTTATTCTTTATGCAGTGACACGTCTCATGTGTCAGCTTAGCATTTCCTCTACTACTCCCCTCTTATCGTCTCTGTCGGCTGGAAACCTCATAATGTCTAAAACTGGATTAAAAAATTCCAAAAGCATCAAAAGTAGCAGATCTACAAGCTCGAAACGTGTCGCTTCGCGCCACGTTTCGGGCTTGTAGATCTGCTACTTTTGATGCCTTTGTGTGACGCTGTAGTGTGATCAAGTTAGGGGAATTCATTTACGAAAAAACACAGAAAGTTTGAATGTGGAGATAAGAGGTTCCTGCCCGACAGCAACGTTATGTTATATCAGTCTCTCTCTCTCTCTCTCTCGCTCTCTCTCTCTCTCTCTCTCTCTCTCTCTCATCTCTCTCTCTCTCTCATCTCTCTCGCTCTCTCGCTCTCTCTCTCTCTCGCTCTCTCCTCTCTCTCGCTCTCTCTCTCTATCTCTCTCTCTCTCTCTCTCTCTCTCTCTTCTCTCTCTCTTCTCTCCTCTGAGTTCTTCCTCTCTGAACTAGCAGCATGAAAGTCTGTTCCCCCCACTTTGCTCTAAATGAGGAATTGCCTTGATGTGTCAGTGTGTGTGTGTGTGTGTGTGTGTGTGTGTGTGTGTGTGTGTGTGTGTGTGTGAATGCAGAGTGGGAGAGCCCCAACACCCCCAACCCAACCCCCTAGCCCCCCCCCATCCGCTTCCCTCACCACTTTAATCCCGGCATCATCTTACCCCGTGAGGGTGTGTGTGTGTGTGTGTGTGTGTGTGTGTGTGTGTGTGTGTGTGTGTGTGTGTGTGTGTGTGTGTTTTCACATCCCATCGAAGGCACAGGCCTCGCACAGATCCTAATCGGCCGTGAGGTTTGACGGGCGTTTGAGGCGAGCGAGCGAGAGTGTGTGTGTGTGTGTGTGTGTGTGTGTGTGTGTGTGTGTGTGCGTGTGTGGTGCCGTAGATAGACAGACAGAGAGAGAGAGAGAGAGCGAGAGAGAGAGAGAGAGATCTATGCTGGCCATGCTTTTCCAGCAAGCTGCCACGGCAGAGATGTAACTGCTTTTTTCTTCTCTCTCTCTCTTGCCGGCGTTTGATGTCAGATCTGAAGCTGCTGTCATCTCCTTTTCTTTTTTTTCTTCCTCTGTCGGGAGTGTGTGTGTGTGTGTGTATGTGTGTGTATGGGTGGGGGGTAGAGAGGGGGGTCATGTTGTTCTGGGACGTCATGTCTGCTGTGTGATGAGACGAGGCGGGAGTTTTGAAGGCAGACCAAAGAGAAGCAGAGCTTCAGTTGTGTTATCACTGTAACACTGCTTACTGAACACACTGAACACACACTGAACACACACTGAACACACACTGAACACACACTGACTGAACACACACTGAACACACACTGACTGAACACACACTGAACACACACTGAACACACACTGACTGAACACACACTGAACACACACTGACTGAACACACACTGAACACACACTGACTGAACACACACTGAACACACACTGAACACACACTGAACACACTGAACAAACTGAACACACACTGAACACACACTAAACAAACTGGACAGAACACACTGTCACACACACCATCGCTGTCACCATCGGTGCCGCTTAAACCACAAAACTCATCACCTCAAATCTGCCGTTTAGCCAGTGGCAAATACCTATAATTCACCTAGCCTGGTGTCACAGCAGCCACTGGTCCTCAGCCGGGCCCAGTTCGGCCCGCCAATTTATGCAAAGTTGGTCGGGTCGTTTCAGCCTTGTGTTGCATTGCAAGTTTTATTTTACACAGCACTACTAAACATAAGATTCCTCATTTCCCTGACTCACATCGGTAAGGTATTTTATTCCCCCCTTTTGTCGTGTCTTTTGTGAAAAGAGGCCAATTCGCACCTGGCACCATTTCATACTTGGCACATGAAATCCCCCCCTTTGCGCCATTGGCAGGGTCTCTGATCACTACAGTTTGCAAAACTGCAGCGTGGCGGCCGCCTCGAACTGTTCCTTTTAGCAGTGGTGTAAAGTAACTAAGTACATGTACTCAAGTACTGTACTTAAGTACAAATGTGAGGATTTTTTTACTTTACTTCTACTCCACTACATCTCAGAGGCAATATTGTACTTTCACCCTACTACAATTACGGTATTTGAAAACTTTAGGTACTCTAGTTACTTTGTTGATTTTTATTATTATTACAAAGCATACGTTAACCACTTTATCCCTCTACCTCGGCTATTTGAAAATGGCCGACCTACTGTACAAGCTCACAACACTTGTAGATCTGCTATTTTCAAAAGATTTGTATACATTGTGAACTCTTGTGAAACAGGACATTCTGCACAATGAGTACTTTTACTTTTGGTACTTTAAGTACATTTTGATTGCAGTATTGATACTTTTACTTAAGTGTAACATTTCAGTACTTTCTCCACCACTGCTGTGTTTCCCAATTAGCTTCACTGGCGTGTGTGTGTGTGTGTGTGTGTGTGTGTGTGTGTGTGTGTGTGTGTGTGTGTGTGTGTGTGTGTGTGTGTGTGTGTGTGTGTGTGTGTGTGTGTGTGTGTGTGTGTGTGTGTGTGTGTGTGTGTGTGTGTGTGTGTGTGTGTGTGTGTGTGTGTGTGTGTGGTCAACCTTCCAGCTCTGCCGGGGTTCTACTATGTTCTCCCTGTTCTCCACTGGAAGGTTGAGGAGCATCTTTCACCTCCTTCCCTCCCTCCTCCACCTCTCTCTCTCGCTCTCTCCTCCAGTCACTACATGTTACCCCTGCTCCCCAGCGCTGCCCTGACAGCCTGCCAAGCTGATCCCCAGCCTCCTCTTCCTCCTCCTCCCCCTCGTCCGCTGGGACGAGAGAGGATGGCCAGCCATGTGGAAAGACCAGAGAGAGAGAGAGGGAGATAGAGAGAGAGCAGGAGGGCAAATGGAGAGAGAGAGAGAGAGAGTGGTGAAGCGATGAAGTGAGACGTGGTTATCTTTCTGTCGCTTGTTCTGGGTGAAGGAAGTAGAATTCAGGCTACAGGGTTTCAGTGGCATTGTGCTATTCACACTAGCGTGAAGCACACGCACACACACACACACACACACACACGCACACGCACGCACGCACGCACGCACGCACGCACGCACACGCACACACACAGAATTATTGTCTTCCAGTCATCGTTGGCTCCTCCTTAGCTTATTTTCCGTCAAACAAAGGGAAAACTTGGGACAGTAGACTCTCTCTCTCTCTCTCTCTCTCTCGCTCTCTCTCTCTCTGGGGACTCAGAGAGAGGAGGATAGTTCACATGGGGGTCCTGGCTAACTAACCATTTCCTGCATCATGGGGTGTATCCGGGGGTAAAGGGTGATGCATGGTGACCCTGCTTGTTGTGGATTGTCTCAAACTGTCATCCGTGGTGTCGTTGTTTTTTTTCCATGTCCTGTGTTCTCCTTCATGGGTTTTGTGTGTAAAGTTGGAGGAGTCAGTGCTACTGACTGAACCGTCAATATAGTCAGGCTATAAACCCCATCTGAGAATGTTTTGTTTCAGGGGAACAAAACATTCCCCCCCCCCAAGAATTATGTTAACCCATTAAGACCTGAGGCGATTCTTTAAAATAATCTTGAAAAAAATCTATACAACATTTTCAAAAATAGCCAAAGAAATCTTAAGTGACATAGATAAGTTCCAGGTCTTAATGGGTTTAAACAATTCCAAATTATTATGTTATTTTCCAGAAATATTCAGTATTTTAGAAAACAATTCAAAAATAGCAGATGGATAAGCTTGTAGATCTGCTAGTTTTTTTAATAGTCAACATATAAATGGCTAAAGTGGTTAAAATGATTGTGACGCTGTATAAACACATTTTGCTATATAGGGTTTAAGTGGTTAAAGCCTCACTCACTATGTGACTTTTTATGAATGAATTAAATGTTATATTTGGTCCAATCTGTATGGTAGAGTTATGTTAATACTAATATAACTTATACAATTGGGGTGGTTGTATTTTGGCTCCCTGCTCTTCTATTGAGACATTTAGATCGTGTCAAAGGTCATGTCTCACCTAGACACGCATTTTGACCTGATTGTCAAGATTCTATTCATCCCCCGAGCAAGCAAGCAGGCTCTATTAGCTCGATGGTAAAGATGTCAGCACTTGAGCAGGAAACCGGGTTCAAATCCGGGGGTTGAAGTGGAAAGTGCTGCTTTAAGAACGTCTTGAAGGATAATGCCTTCAAAGTATATAAGGTTTACAAGTCATCTTCAATAGAAGCCAGTGACATGGCACTACAAAGTGACACCCGACACGCGCGTGACTACGCTACAAATCATTGTTGAGCGCCGGGCTTCAGCCTCTGACAGCCACTCCTCCTCCTCCAATGACGTGGGTGAGCCGTCAATCCATCACACTGTCATGTTTTTGTTTCACCGTCTCCGCTCCCCTTCTTCTTCTCACAAATACTGCTGTGTTACGTACATGGAATTACAACCCATTCTTGCCCTTAACCCATTACATTAAGACCTGGAAAGCCTATACTGTACTTTGTTATCCTATCCTATATTAAAATTGGTTTAAAGGAGGGCCTTAAGAAAAAAAAAACATATATCATTGCTGTCGCCGGGCAGAAACCAGCTAACTCCATTTTTTAGCTATTTCATTTGTTTTCATAAATCAGTGCTATTGAACACCCTTTACGTCTGTGTGTTGGTTAAAACAATATTGAACCAATTAGTCCATGAGCTAGACAAGATTTCATTATCGAAAGAGTGGGCAAAACCATACCTATATTAAATTGTTCATAGGGTCAATACGAGTAAATAAATATATGATAACCTCTCCACAGGAGCAGCTTTTTCATGGTTATCACACATTTTGTTATTTTCCCCATACGTACATGACAGGTGAAAAAATGACAAAATTTTAAAAAGAGTTATCATAATGAAACTTCCTGAGTTGATTACTTACATGATTTAGACAATGATTTATCGTATTACAAGTTTTCTGAAATTGTATATTTAAATATGCAAATTAGGCATTTAGTCCATGAGCCAGAGCCCCAAAATTTTGCCAGATATTGAATATTCCATCGTTAAAAACCTTTGACTCCAACATCTTAACAAAATGAAATAAGTATGTTGACTCTGGCTTTGTCCAATGTTCCAATGTTGATTATGGAAAGTTATGCAAATTTGGGCATATTTTCCTAATGCCTAATTTGCATATTTAAGTATACTATTTCAGAAAACTTGTAATACGATAAATCATTGTCTTCATGTAAGTAATCAACTCAGGAAGTTTCATTATGATAACTCCTATTTCAATGTTAAAAGTTAGATTATTGGGGTCACGATTCGATTAGAAATCGATTCTCATGTGAAAATAATTCCTAATTAGTTTTATCTATTTTAATTCACAACAGTCATGTTGTTGTCATCTGGACTTTAACAACCAAGTGTAGCCTAGATAGCCTTCCAACAGCTCAAACAAAAGATTATATAATACCAGAGAGGGTCGCTTGTAAAATAAACCTTGGCTTTGATGCTATCTTAGATTAGATGTAGTATTTTTGGAAATCTGTTTTGAGTCGTTGATAATAAGAATCAGGGTTTTTACATGAATCTATTTTTTTGCAACAGACCTTTACTGCAAAAGGATTGTGGTAATGAGATCAACCTGATGGCATGCATCACATAACTGTGGTGTTATGATGGTTATGATGGTTATTGTCCCATGTCTGACCTACAGCAAAGGTCCAGGAGCCTCACAGGTCACTCTAGAGCAGGGGTCTTCAACGTTTTCAGGCCAAGGACCCCCTAGCTGAGAGAGAGATGAAGCAGGGACCCCCTCTGTATCGTATAAAATGTTGTTTCGGATTCGACATTTTTTATTTACGTTGTCTGCTCTTTTTTTCCCTCTACACCTATAGCCTCTTTGCCAAAAATAGCAGATCTACAAGCTCACAACGCCTCGCGCTGCGAGGCGTTGTGGGCTTGTAGATCTGCTATTTTTGGCTAAAGTTCTCCTCAGAAAAGGGATGCTAGGGTTCAAGTGGTTAAGGTAAAATAAAAAATCCTATCACACAAAGATTTGGCGGACCCCCTGTAGTAACTGTGAGGACCCCCTAGGGGTCCCGGACCCCCTGTTGAAGACCCCTGCTCTAGAGACATCACACGCACGCACGCACGCACGCACGCACCCACGCACGCACGCACGCACGCATGCACGTACTTGCTGGTCTCAGTTTACAAGCCGTTCTTTTTACTCTGAATTGCCTGTAAAATGACTGTGTGTGTGTGCGCGCGTGTGTGTGCGCGTGTGTGTGTGCGTGCGCGCGTGTGTGTGTGTGCGTGCGCGTGTTTGCGTGTGCCTGTATTCCTGAGGCTGATGGAAACAGTGTCTCCTTATCTATTCATTTCCCCTCTGTCTCTCTTTTAACTGGAACTACTTTATCTGGTGGAGGAAAAACACAACCAGGGGAGGACAGAGAGCAAACAAAAAGAGAGAGAGAGATGGACAGAAGGAACATATCACTCCTCTCTCTCTCTCTCTCTCTCTCTCTCTCTCTCTCTCCCCCCCAACCTCTTTCTGGGCGCCACTGGTGCTGGACTGCTGTTTTCTTAACCAGGTTCATCCCTCTCCATTTCTCTCTTACTCTCCAATCATAAAGTCTGTCCCACAAGCTCTGTGTGGGACAGACACACACACACACACACACACACACACACACACACACACACACACACACACACACACACACACACACACACACACACACACACACACACACACACACACACACACACACACACACACAGAGGGCCACTATCTGGGTCTCCCCTGCTGTGCGGTGCTGGCGCTCAGTAGAGCAAGAGGGGCCTCCCAGTCAGATAGCCAGGGGCCCTGAGGTTTCCACATGGCCTGATGTCTGGAGCCTGTCTCCTCCACTGCTACTCAGTGTAGCGTTACCACTTAGCTGCAGCAAGCCTCCACTGGACATGATGTTAGCACCACCAGTGGTGGAGAGTAACTAGGTGCATTTAAAAAAAAATGTTTAGGTCTTTTTTTTCTTTCTTTACTTGAGCATTTTTCTTGTCATTCCCAACTCGTCACCCCGTTTGAGCATTTAAAGGAGTTCACCAAAAAGATGACTTATTTTCTATCAATTACACACCTCATGAAGATGTTGTTTTTATCGCATTCCTATATAATACATTCCGCAATAATTTGATGACCGGCGGTGTCTCAGGTAGGAGACTCAACGAGACCGTAGCATCTTTCCGCCGGTCATCAAATTATTGGCTCAGGAATACGACAAAAACTAAAGAATCTCCATGAATTCAATGCTTCATGGGGTGTGTAATTGATAGAAAATAAGTCATGTTTTGGATGAACTACTCCTAACTAAGTCCTGTTTTATATTTAGTCTATTTGAAAATAGTATTTCTTCCACCAACTGACCATTGTGGTGCCAGAGTATGAATCCAACACCGAAACAAAATAATAAACCGACATATTCTCGCTTTCAAGTGAGGAGTTGCGGGGCAAAGTCTGACCGTATCCTGTCGCGTAATTTTTCAATGCTACCGGTAATCCTGCCCCACTGTCGTTCTCTCACTCCCAACTCCTATAGATTGCTAAAAACATTGAAAACATGTTAATCTGGTTACGGTGGTCTAGGGCAGTGGTTCTCAACCTTTTTCAGGCTGTGACCCTCCATAATAATCATATTTGAACTGGGTACCCCCCACCCTGACAAGCACTTGGAATTGTAGGAGTTGAGGCATTACATTTAGTTTGACCCGGTTCTGCAGATAAATATTTTGAAAATAGCTGATCTACATGCTCACAACGCCTCAGCTATTTTCAAAATGTTTGCGTCTTTCTTATATTATCTGACAATTTGGCCAATGTTTGACCAGTTTTTATAGTATAGTATAGTTTGTTGACTCCAACATCGGGAGAGTCGGACCCAACAATCTGGCCCGAGTCTGGGCTCTGACACAGACTGTCCATTGTTTTACTGTAAGCTACGTTACAGTAACGGCACAATGTTTGGGACGTTCATCTCGAGGCGTCGTCGAGTCTTACATTTCCAAGACGTTGCATTTTCAGGGCTTCAAAAGGAAGCTACAAAACAGCTGGAAGCCAATCCAAAAATAGAGGCTGTTATTATTTGAAACTAGAAGGCGATGTTGTAGTCAGAACAGATTCACTGCTGCTTTATCCCATTAAGACCTGGAACGCATCTGTGTCACTTAAGTTTTCTTTGGCTATTAAAAAATAGCAGATCTACAAGCCCATAGCGCGGCACCGAGTGCCGCGCTATGGGCTTGTAGATCTGCTATTTTTGAAAAATCTTTTTTTTTTTCTTATAATTTTTGTCCCACGATTTTGTAACCCACATTTTTTCACCCAGTGCCAATTGCCTATGTAATCCTGGGCACTACCTACCCTCTGCCAGCCTAGGGAGAGCCCAAGCTGAAGCTCATGCCTCCTTCAATGCATGAGTAGCAAGCAGGCCGCTTCTTATCACCCGACAGGGGGGAGTTTCCCTGGTTGGACATAGCGCGTGGAAGGAACACGTTATTCCAACCAGTTCCCTTCTCCTCCATCAGGCGCCCCGGCTGACCAGGGGGAGGCAGTATAGTGACCAGGATTACTACATGTTTTTGTGAGGGTATTAACTACCCTAGGAGACACGGGGAGAACATGCAAACTCCACACAGAGTAGACCCTTTCGCCAACCCCACCTAGGGTATGGGCGCCGATGACGTGGAGGAGAGAACACGCCCCCAACGCCCACAGCGTCCCTGGCGGGAATCGAACCCAGGACCTTCTAGCTGTGAGGCGACAGCGCTACCGACTGCGCCACCGTGCCCCCTTATTATTTTTGAAAAATCTTGACATGTTTTTTGTTAGATTTTTTTCAAAAAACTGTTAGGATTTAGATTTTTTTTAAGAATGGCCTCAGGTCTTAATGGGTTATTGAGACTCGATACAAAGTGTTGGATGAAGACATGATGCCAGGTAGGTACCGTACGCATCACCATCACTGCATGGAACGCTGCAGATCATTGCTACTTCCTGTGCTTCACACTTTTAAGTCGCGAGGGAACAAAGGATAACCGCCTCCGGTGGTTCCACACGCTCGCTGACACATGTTCCTACCTCTGAAGATCAAAACTGTGTGTGTGTGTGTGTGTGTGTGTGTGTGTGTGTGTGTGTGTGTGTGTGTGTGTGTGTGTGTGTGTGTGTGTGTGTGTGTGTGTGTGTGTGTGTGTGTGTGTGTGTGTGTGTGTGTGTGTGTGTGCGTGCGTGCGTGCGTGCGTGCGTGCGTGCGTGCGTGTGTTTGTGTGTAAATCATTCATGAGCGGCGAATGAAAACAAGCGGAAAACTAGCTTGTCTGCATTTTAGATGAAGCCCAGCGCTCTGACTCGCTGTGTCATGATTATCCAGGGCAGAGGTGAAAACACGGATATGTGTGTGTGTGTGTGTGTGTGTGTGTGTGTGTGTGTGTGTGTGTGTGTGTGTGTGTGTGTACGTGTGTGTGTGTGTGTGTGTGTGTGTGTGTGTGTGTGTGTGTGTGTGTGTGTGTGTGTGTGTGTGTGTGTGTGTGTACGTGTGTGTGTGTGTGTGTGTGTGTGTGTGTGTGTGTGTGTGTGTGTGTGTGTGTGTGTGTGTGTGTGTGTGTGTGTGTGTGTGTGTGAGTGTGAGTAGCCAGAGAATCGCGGAGGGGTGGCTAGGGGGAGTGGTCTCACCAGCTGCGGTCTGTCAATCATTCATGACCTAACGCCAGCAGAAACACTGGAGGGAATGACAGACAGACAGACTTTTGATGTTTTTTATTAAAACATCTCAACTAATATTACACGACAGGGGAAAAAAAAACTGAATTCTGTATTCATAACACAACCTTCTCTATCAACCCTAAACACACCCACAGGCACGTGCACGCAGGGACGCTGGAAGTCATTTATGCCAAGGGGTGCTGGGCTTGGCGGGGGACTCCGCACGCGTGCGCGATTTTTTTTCACATGTGTCCCGCGATTTTTTCACCTTTTTCAACAAATATTTTATTCCCCAAAGTTAAATACATCATTGTTTTAATATATAAGTGTGTATATAGACTTTAAAAATGATATATATTTGTTTAATTTACAAAAAAAAAAAAATTCTAAATGTTTTTCAAATTTTTTCTTTCTCTTCCCCACCACCAGGGGTGCTGCAGCACCCTCAGCACCCCCCTTCCCGCGTCCCTGCGTCCCTGCGTGCACGCACGCACGCATGCACGCACGCAAACCTCTGCACACACATGCATGTAATCACAATACAATAATAATAAAAAGCCATTAACTGCAATAGCAGCAGTCCGCAAGTTCCTCCTAAAAAGCTACCAAATGACCAAGTTACATTGTTGCCGATGTGTGGCTCAAGCCACACTGTGTGAATCAAGAGGGTGCAGGTTGAACAAAAGAGAAGGAGAGAGATTAATTTGATCGCTTGAGCCACAGGGTTTATAGTATGACAAACAAGACAGCACAGTCTCTCTGTCTCTCTCCATCTCTCCCCCCCCCCCCCCATAACATTTTCTGTGGTTTGTTTTATTTTTGTATGGCACCATGGGGGGGCCTCTCCTCCAGCTAGCTATCCAGGGAGGGACAGAGGAGCATGAGGAGAAGGAGAGCAGAATAGCACGAGGAGGAGGAGGGGAAGAGAGTAAGAAGTGTGTCATCAGACCACGGCTCCCTCTGTCTGCCAGGAGGATGATACTACATCTGACTGACTGACTGAGGTCGGGGTGGGGTGGGGTGGGGTGGGGGGGGCTTCACCATCGGGCGCGTTGCTACAGTAGGTGGCCAGGTAGGCCACCTACTGGTGGCGATGCGACGCATTGTGAGCTTGTAGATCTGCTATTTTCAAAAGATTTGTGTACATTATGAACTTGTGAAATGGGACATTCTGCACAATGAGTACTTTTACTTTTGGTACTTGAAGTACATTTTGATGCTAATACTTTTGTACTTTTACTGAAGTTCATTTTGAATTCCGGACTTTTACTTGTAACGGAGTATTTCTATATTGCAGTATTGATACTTTTACTGAAGTAAAAAATGTTAGTACTTTTTCCACCACTGCTCTTGACCCATGCACTGTATAGCTCACAGAAAGTTGTGCCTTGTCACAGATTGAGATACATTTTATCCCCTGTATCATAACGGATCGGGATTGGGAGAATGTTTAGCTAGCCGACGCACGCACACGCACACTCGCACTCACACACGCACGCACACACACACACACACACACACACACACACACACACAGACACAGACACACGCACACACGCACACACACAGATCCAGACTCTCAGAGCGGTGTTCAGACAGACTCCAGATAGACGTTGCGTTGTGTTTGAGCTGCTAATACTCCACTGAGTCCTGGAATATTCATGTCTTATTGTTCTGAAGGCTGCTGTGTGCAAGGAGAGGAGATGAGAGGAACCTTTCAAAGGCAGGCCCCCTGAGAGAGAGAGAGAGAGAGAGAGAGAGAGAGAGAGAGAGAGAGAGAGAGAGAGAGAGAGAGAGAGAGAGAGAGAGAGAGAGAGAGAGAGAGAGAGAGAGAGAGAGAGAGAGAGAGAGAGAGAGAGAGAGAGAGAGAGAGAACGATAGAGAGAGAGAACGATAGAGAGAGAGGGGGCTACAAACCAAAGTGCAGTTCTTCAGTTTGTTGTTTTTTTCCATCTTTCTTTGCCTGTAAGGAATTGCAGATTCAAGACCGTTTTTTATCGAGAGAGAGAGAGAGACTGAGAGAGAGAGAGGGTGGCTGGATGGATGGATGGATGCACTTGCTTGGAGGTGTAGAGGGAGGTAGGATGGATGATTGGAGGGAAGATGGAGGGAGGGAGGGGGTATGAAAATAATGTTCCATTAATCCATTAAGACCGGGAACGCATCTGTGTCATTTTAAGATTTCTTTGGCTATTCAATAGCAGATATACAAGCTCATAAGCTTGTAGATCTGCAAAAAATAATAATTAATTGGAACATTTGTATTTGGCCTCGGACCCACATTTCAAAATATTTTGTCCCAGAAGCAAATGCTTTAAAATATGTATATTCAAAGATTTGCACACATTTTGAAGATTTAAAAAAAAAAAGAAGCAGATCCACAAGCTCCCCCCGCTCTGATGAGCTTGTATATCTGCTATTTTTGAATAGCCTATGGGAAACCTAAAAATGACACACAGATGCGTTCCCGGATTGAATGAGTTAATGCAGAGTCCGTCTCTGTCTGTGTGAGAGGCCTTAGTGATCCTCATCTCCCCACAGTCTGCAGCCTGGTATACATTTTTCATGACCGCTGAGCGGGAATTAGCGACGGATTGCTGCTGCTAAATCGCTTCTTCTTGGTCGGAGGGGAGAGAGAGGGAGGGAGGGAGAGATGCATGGGAGTGGGAGGCAGGGAACATATATATAGGAGGAGGAGGAGGAGGAGAAGAGGGGAGGTTACACAAAACAAAAGATGCTTTGATGAGGATGGAGAGGGAGGATAGTGCCTGCTGGTGATGAGGCCTTCTTCCTCCTTCCAGATCTTTAAGGTGTTTGTTTGTCCATCTGCCCACTGTCTGTCTACCCGTCTGCTCTGTACCATTAGTATACTGCTTCTTAACATGGGGGGGCCTGGGGACCAAGGTTATAACAGTTTGGGATTTTTCATTATAGTTTAGTTTTAGTTCGTTTGACAATGTTTTTTCCTAATTCAGTTTGTTTTAGTTTTTATTAGTCTTTTTATTTTTGTGATGCTTAGTTTTAGTTTAGTTTTTATTAGTTTTAGTGTTAGTTTTAGTTTTGTCATACTTTGGGTTATTTGTCAGGTCAGGTGCAAGATTAAAAAAGGTCAGAGTTAAGTATTGTGTAATAAAGACTCAACAGAAGAGACCAAAAATAGTTGGACCAGCGAGAAAAACTAGCATTTTGTCTATAGTTTGTTTTAGTTAGTTATCTTTATTTTTATTATTATTATTCTAGTTTTTATTTAGTTCAGTTAACGGGGGGGAAAAAACAGTTTTATTTAGTTTTCGTTATTTTGTTAGTTTTCGTTGACTATGATAGCCTTGCTGGGGACCCCCAGGGGTCCTCGAGGGGTTATGGGTCTGTGTTTGTGTTGGAATCTGGAATCTGTGTTCAAATCAAATTTGAACACTCTCAGAGTTAAATGAACTGTTGAGGGCCCCAGAGATAAAGATCATGTCAAAAAGGGGGTCCTTGAAAAAAAAAAAGATTGAGAATCACTGCCAGAGTTGTATTTAGTATGTACTACTATTTAGTATTTGGTATAGTAGTATTAAGGGTGATAGTGTACTACAGTAGAATTGTTAATGGTGATACTATACCATAGTTGGGTTTAAGGGGCATTAATGTGTGTGTGTGTGTGTGTGTGTGTGTGTGTGTGTGTGTGTGTGTGTGTGTGTGTGTGTGTGTGTGTGTGTGTGTGTGTGTGTGTGTGTGTGTGTGTGTGTGTGTGTGTGTGTGTGTGTGTGTGTGTGTGTGTGTACATTGTAATGTGCTGTCTCCTGCAGTTATTAAACTTGTCGATATGATTCTCAGGGCTTTATAGACATTAGAAAGAAACCAATGCTGGACGCCTGCCAGAATTTGTGTGTGCGTGTGTGCATTGTACGTGTGTGTATGTGTGTGTGTAATTGAACTAGCCTCCCAGTAAAGACCCATTCAACGCAGATTTAATTGCTTGTATCCCAAAGAGTCCTCTCTCTGTGTGTGTGTGTGTGTGTGTGTGTGTGTGTGTGTGTGTGTGTGTGTGTGTGTGTGTGTGTGTGTGTGTGTGTGTGTGTGTGTGTGTGTGTGTGTGTGTGTGTGTGTGTGTGTGTGTGTGTGTGTGTACTTGCACCACAGTTTAGAGACTGAACCATGTGACCATTTGAAAGGAAACTCACCCAGAGACAGGAGGATGGATGGATAGAGAGAGAGAGAAGGATGGATGTATGGATAGATTCCATTCTAATTCCATTAATAAGAAGCACTAACTTTTAAGACGTAGTGAAAATAGCAGATTTACAGGCGACGCGTTGGGAGCTTGTAGATCGGCTTGTTATCCTTATTATCCTTATCGGCTATTTTCTCGGGGAGACCCAAACTGTCTTTTGGGTGTCAAGCTAAAAAGTGTGGGAACGACTGGTTTAGATTAATAGATGTCATTTTAGATTTCTTTGGGCTATTAGAAAAATAGCAGATATACAAGCTCATGAGCTATGAGCTTGTATATCTGCTATTTTTTTTTAAATGGTGAAAATGTGTGCAAATCTTTGAATATATATATTTTTAAAAGCGAACATTTGTAGCTAAAACTTTTGCTTCTGGGGGATTCTACAAATGTTTTCTAAATCCTAACAGTTTTCTGAAAAAACTTGAGCTTGTAGATCTGCAAATGTTTTATTGTTATGTGTGCACATTTTTGAACATATATAAAAAGTGTGGGAACGACAAGGGGAGAGAGGAAAGGAGGAGAGGAGAGGAGAGAGGAGACAGTACAGTGAGGAACAGAGTGAAACCTGTGTGTATATTTGTGCTGACTCGGGGTGGTTGTTACCGGGCGGAAGGTGAGGAGAAGGAGCAAAAGGAGTGACACAGAACAGGAAGAGGAGATGTCAGGAGGATGAGTAGAGATGATGTTCACCTGCAGCCGTTATACTGACTCACCTGTCAGCCTCGGTTTCCTGTTGGGCTTGATCCTCTGTGTGTGTGTGTGTGTGTGTGTGTGTGTGTGTGTGTGTGTGTGTGTGTGTGTGTGTGTGTGTGTGTGTGTGTGTGTGTGTGTGTGTGTGTGTGTGTGTGTGTGTGTGTGTGTGTGTGTGTGTGTGTGTGTGTGTGTGTGTGTGTGTGTGTGTGTGTGTGTGCGTGCGTGCGTGCGTGCGTGCGTGCGTGCGCTCCATCACGTAACAAAAAAACGAAATAGATTATGAAATAAATAAGAGAAATTGGGTCAGATAGCAAAGACACAGCGTCAATATACATAAGGTGCATAAGGTGCCTCTCTTGTAGTGATAACATGTATCAGCAGATGTCAAGGCAGCAGTATAGAATGTATTCATACTGTCATATATATTTATACACTGATAAGTGACGGCCTGTGTCGTCCACACTGACATGATGACACGGGCTCGTTCAACAGCCTGATAGCTGACGGGTGGAAACCGCTCCATAGTCTGGTGGAATGGCATTTAACTCTTTAACGGCCAGAGTAATAGTGTAATAGTGTGACGCTATACTTGCCGGCGAAAACGAGCGATTTTACTGTACCTTTGAAAAATCCTGGAATATTCTCCTTGACCTCCGTCCTCACAGAGATCGCCTCATTACACGCACGGTCTCGTAGTATAGGGGGAAAAAATGTGTCCGCTCGCGGTAATCCATTCATTGCACAGCTGTGGCCATTTGAATAAGGCTTGTTTTTGCCGTAAATAGAGCGGTCAAGAGTAACAACGTTTCGGCCGATGTGGCCTGAACGCTGTTACTCTTGACCGCTCTATTCATTAAAATCTGCTGGGAGCATTAAGACGGTGTGCTGACCCTTTCCTTTTGTTCATGAGTATTTGCGACGCATTGTGAGCTTGTAGATCTGCTATTTTCAAAAGATTTTTTTATAGTTTTTACACATTTGAAAACTTGTGAATGGGACATTCTGCGTAATGAGTGCTTTTACTTTTGGTACTTTAACACATTGACTGCCTGAGATTAAAACATAGTTTTTCATCCCCCATGCCAGCGTTTCTGACCTTAAATTGACGATCTTTGGAGAGCCGTGGAAGCCACGTTGTGTACACGGAAGTAAACAAAGGGTGTTTGTGTGATGATCGCGGGTTAATAAGGCTCGTTTTCACACAAAAAAGAAGAAATCCGAGCTAGATGTGTTTTTCTACAAATCCTAATATAGGGGGCGGAATCCGTCCATTCCTTCTCTCAGAGTCAAGGGATCATTCCTATGTTGTGTTAGAGCGCCCTCTTGTGGAACTTTTTTTTTAAAAGGACGTAAACATATGTCCTTGGCAGGCAATGTGTTAAGTGCATTTTGATACCAATACTTTTACTCAAGTAAATTTAGAATTCCAGGCTTTTACAAAGTATTTCTACATTGCAGTATTGATGCTTTTACTTAAGTAAAAAAATGTGAGTACTTTTTCCACTACTGCTGCTTAGGCAGAAACTGGCAAGCCTGTTGGTGGATATAATCATTTGAAGCGATCATGAACAAAAATCCCGCACCCTGGTCTTGCTCAGCAGCATCGGTTTTATTCAAATTAAAATTCAGATAGAATCATTTAACACGTTAAGTAAAACGAGCGCTCCCTCCCTTCCCTCCTGTCTCAGCCACAAGCCCAATACTCACCAACCATCCTATAGGGGGAAAAAATGATATTGCATCCTGGAGGTACAGACGCTCACCTCCAACAATGCTCTATCTGTTATTGTTTCTATATCTGTCCTTTATCATTCCTCTATCTCTCTTGTCCCTATCATCTCTATCATCCCTCTTGTTCCTCTATCTCAGTGGTTTTCAACCAGTGGTCCGGGGACCACCAGTGGTCCTTGAGGGAGTTCCAGGGGGTCCCCAGCTAAATGATGGATAGGAACCAAATGGACCCTTATGGGTCTGTAACTCTGAGAGTGTACAAATGGAACCAAATGGACCCTAACGGGTCCATTTGGTTCCATTTGTACACTCTCAGAGTTACATTAACATAGATTTTATGATATAAATTGGGGTCCAGGAGATAGAAATGCCATTTAATGGGGGTCTGTAGCCTATAATGCATGTCAAACTGGGGGTCCTTGAAATTAAAATGGTTGAGAATCACTGCTAGAGTTGTAAAAATTGTCTCTTATTGGGGGTCCCTGGCATATCTTTTCAAATGGGGGGTCCCTGGGCTAACGTGTGTCAATTTTGGGGTCCTTGACGCAAAAAAGGTTGAAAACCACTGCTCTATCTGTATTGTTCTTCTATCACTATTCTTTCTCTATTGTTACTTTATCTGTATTGTTCCTATATCTCTATTGTTGCTCTATATCTATTGTGTTTCTATCATTCCTCTCTCTGTATTCTTCATCTATCTCTTATTTCTCCTCTCTATCACTATGGTTCATAATAACTTCTCCAGTGTTTAGTGTCACACTTTTATCCATTTGAGCCGTTGTGCAGAGGACGGCTTGAGTCAAACATATTTTGAGTCATTTAGAGAATTAAAGCAATAGATTAATGAATGTACTTTGAAAAATAATAAAAAATGGTAATTCATCTTTTGATAGCTCATAACTCTTTAGATGCATAGCCCTTAACTTTCTTACAGGCATGAGAGGATGATATTACTATTACTGATGGGCCTTCCTCCTCCCCCTCTCTCTCTCTCTCTCTCGCTCTGCCTCTCTCTCTCTCTCTCTCTCTCTCTCTCTCTCTCTCTCTCTCTCTCCCCTACTCTCTCCTTTGTGATTCGTTCTCCAGGGTTGCATTTTTGGACTCCTATGTTTCTTCACGGAGGACTGTTCAAAGCAATTAGGGCAGCTGCAAACTGTGTGTGTGTGTGTGTGTGTGTGTGTGTGTGTGTGTGTGTGTGTGTGTGTGTGTGTGTGTGTGTGTGTGTGTGTGTGTGTGTGTGTGTGTGTGTGTGTGTGTGTGTGTGTGCGCGCGCGTTGGGGTGAGGTGAGGTCAGTCAGGAGTCATCTCTTGAGCTACTGTAGCTACAACCTCAGAACAGCTCAAATGTTCAGTGTGTGTTACCTTTGCCTACAGTAGGTGTGTGTGTGTGTGTGTGTGTACAATATGTCGAGACTAATTCTGTCTGCTCTGCACATGAAGCCCCTTTGTGCTCGCCCCTTTGTGCACGCACACACACACACACACACCCACACACACACATTGTAATACACAAACACACCTACCTACACATACATAAAAGCACTCACTAATAAAGCATGACCACTACAGGGTTTTTCCTGGTTCAGAAGAAGTCTGTGTTACATTATTTCATAGAAATATATGCATTTTCCTGTTATTTTGACCATTTGTAAATGGAACCCTAATGAATAAAATAGTTACACACAGAGATTTTATTAGATTGTATTACCTACTTATCCGATAGAGACGAAATATAATATCAGTCAATCAAAAAAAAAAGGCAGGAGGGGAGTGTAATGCCATAAACAGGGGTTCTCAAAATGGGGTCTGAGGACCCCCAGCCAGGGGAGGGGTTCCAGCAGGGGGTCTCCAACTAAATGATTTAATACAGTACCACAATATTTTTTAACCACCATAACCATATTTTATACTTTGGCTTTTTGAATATAGCTGATCTACAGGCGCTGTGAGCTTGTAGATCTATTGTAGAGCTAAGTAACTCATTAAAACCGGGAAAGCATCTGTATCTCTTTTCAGATAGGGGTCCGTGGCCTACAGTACTAACATATCAGTTTGGTGGTCCTTGACATGCATGGAGTAAGTTTGAGAAACACTGCCATAGACCATTTGCAAGGGCAGGCGATTGGCTAAGATCCTAGTGATGTTGCTGATTGGCCAATAACAGCTTGTCTTTACTGGGGCACCAAGGACATTGATTTACGAAAAAAAAAACACGTCAGAATATGGAGATAAGAGGATTCTGCCGGACAGCAACGATATCTCAATACTTAAACTTTTTTTCTCTTTGGGGGGTGACTTAAACCTGCATGGAAAAATTCACAGGAGTTAATGTACACATGTGAACACGCACGCACGCACGCATGCACGCGCGCACACGCACACGCACACTCGTCTCATATAGGAGACTCAACTTAACTTCAACTTCTGATGAGTCACTCTGCACACACACACACACACACACACACACACACACACACACACACACACACACACACACACACACACACACACACACACACACACACCCTGCAGCAGAAAGGTGTTCAAAGGTGAACTCTGTTATGAACAGAGGATGCATAAATATTCATAGGTTGGATTTATATACAAGTATATAGTCTAGCTTGTGAACACACACACACACACACACACACACACACACACACACACACACACACAGAAGCTGGCAGAGAGACAGATAACTAGAAAGACTGGAGGGAAGCGTCAGAAGACTGTTTTGTGTGTGTGTGTGTGTGTGTGTGTGTGTGTGTGTGTGTGTGTGTGTGTGTGTGTGTGTGTGTGTGTGTGTGTGTGTGTGTGTGTGTGTGTGTGTGTGTGTGTGTGCACGTGCGTGGCTGCGTGCACACATGCATGTGTGTGTACATGCGAGTATGCACACATGCACTTGTTTTTGTACTGTAGACACTGTGTGTATATATATATATATATGATTTATGTGTATATTTGTGTAGTGTATATGTTTATAGGCATAAGTGTGTGTGTGTGTGTGTGTGTGTGTGTGTGTGTGTGTGTGTGTGTGTGTGTGTGTGTGTGTGTGTGTGTGTGGGTAAAATGATGTGGAAATCAAATCCACCTTGAAGTGTCCTCACCCCCCCTCTCATACGTTGCCTCCCTCTCCTCTCTTTGAACGCACTGCAGCACCCGGTTCAAAGCCCTGTGTGTGTGTGTGTGTGTGTGTGTGTGTGTGTGTGTGTGTGTGTGTGTGTGTGTGTGTGTGTGTGTGTGTGTGTGTGTGTGTGTGTGTGTGTGTGTGTGTGCGTGTGCGTGCGTGCGTGCGTGGTGACGGCCGGGTTGAGCGTGAGAGAGAGAGAGAGAGAGAGAGAGAGAGAGAGAGAGAGCGGTGATCCCCCCATCAAAGCGCAGCCAGGCTTAGAGGAGCACTCGTCCTTCTCTCTCTCTCTCCCTCTCTCCTCTCCTCCAATTAAAAACAACCCGGGACAGAGAGAGGAAGGGAAGGGGGGGGGGGGGGGGGGGGGGTTGAAGGAGAGAGGGTAAGACAAGGTCGATACAGGGAATGGAGAGAGAGAGAGAGAGAGAGAGAGAGAGAGAGAGAGAGAGAGAGAGAAAGAGGAGAAATGGAAGATAGAGCGAGAGAGACCCAGCGGAGGAGAGGAGATGAGGTACAGACTCGAATAGCATGGATGGAGAGAGAGAGAGAGAGAGAGAGAGAGAGAGAGAGAGAGATGGTGGAGGGGTGTGTGGGGGTCCCTACCCCCCCCCCCCCCCCCCATCAGAACAGATGGGAACAACAAGAGAGGATAGGAACCTTTGAACACAAACACTTGTTTCATAGGGGAATTTTAATCAAGGGCCCTTTTGTTGACTTGTTTAAAGAGGAGACTGTGTGTGTGTTCGGTGACTTTGAAACGGAGCCTTTGGTTTCCTGGTGAAGACTGTAAACGTCTGTGTGTGTGTGTGTGTGTGTGTGTGTGTGTGTGTGTGTGTGTGTGTGTGTGTGTGTGTGTGTGTGTGTGTGTGTGTGTGTGTCCTGCTCCACTGGGTGCTAACAGCAGCGTAGCCTCTGATAACGTCTTGCATATCGACCAAGGCCTGTCCAAACATGGCCAACACACACACACACACACACACACACACACACACACACACACACACACACACACCTCCTGTCACAACAGTTGGCCTAAAGGTCATTCCGCTCACTACAAAATCGGCACCTTCACGTTAGCTCTCAATATGTGATAGATATATGATTGGTGGTCATGTAATATGTGTGATATATATATTATCTGATTTGTGATACGTGATACATATTCTGGTTCATACATGATTAACCTCTGAAACCTGCAGCATCAGTATTGCGGGGAATGCTTTAGCAGGAAAATAGCAGATCGACAAGCTTGTCGATCTGCTATTTTCAGCAAATGCTTTCCACACTAGTATGGAGCCCTGAGGGACTCCGGTTTTAAGTGGTTAACACCGCCATGGTCGTGTGTGTGTGTGTGTGTGTGTGTGTGTGTGTGTGTGTGTGTGTGTGTGTGTGTGTGTGTGTGTGTGTGTGTGTGTGTGTGTGTGTGTGTGTGTGTGTGTGTGTGTGTGTGTGTGTGTGTGTGTGGATGTATGTGAAAACAGGAGAGAAAAGCATGATGAGTAGAGACAAGCAGGATGAGAGACCGGTGGAGTTTTCTGCTTTCTCTCTCTCTCCTCTCTCTCTCTGTCTCTCCTCTCTCTCTCTCTCTGTCTGTCTCCGTCTCACTCTCTCTCCTCTCCTGGGTCCGAGGCGGCTGCAGCAGACAGTAAAGGTCACCTCATCTCTCTCTCTCTCTCTCTCTCTCTCTCTCTCTCTCTCTCCTCTATCCTTTCCTTCCATCGCTACCAAATGATTTCCAGTCAGACCCAGTCACAACGTCGGAAAGAAAAAAGCAAGCAGAGAAAACGAGAGAGAGAGAGAGAGAGAGAGAGAGAAGCTCATTATTGTAAAGCTGTGCATATACATCATTCTTTACAACGTAATTATAAAAAAATAGCATATATTCATCAGCGTATGAAATAATAAGCAGCTGTACATTATGTACATTACAAAGTCAATGAGGTTCTTTAAATGCACATAGAAATTACTTATTGTTTTATTAGAGACACGTTGATCTATAACCGTAGCACATTACTAATGATGACATCATCGCTTGTCACAGTACAACTGTAGCCTCGATCTTGATCAGGCTTTTATTTTCCTTCGCTTTCGTTTTGCTCAAAAAGAAAAGCCTGGACCAAGCTGTTGACATTTCTGGCATAGGAAGTGGGAGTCAACCTTTCATTTCCCCAAACCAACCAGAGTGCAGTGGGCGTTTGTATCTTCATGTCACTGGCCTCCATTGGAAATGAATGGATGGTAGCCTGTAGCTTTGTATCTTCATGTCACTGGCCTCCATTGAAAATTAATGGTATCCTGTAGCTTTGTAGTTGCCAGTCTGAACAGAACAGAGCATAATGGATCAATCAAACCGCTGTGATCTCCGCAACGGAACAAACAAGTGGTTAAAATAGCATGGACGACGACGTGGAAATAATGACGGAAAATATGACATTTCCTGTCGATTTCATCCAGCTGTTTTTTATACGGACGGATGGGGAAAAAAATATTCTAACAATGCGATCAGCTCAAGTACTCAAATAGGATTATGTAATAATTGTGACAGACCCTAAAGGATGGGAGGAACACAAAGGAGGAGTGTGTGTGTGTGTGTGGGGGGGGGGGGGGGGGGGGTCGTGGTGACCGACCAGTCCTCCGCGGTTCCAGTCAGCCCCTCCCACATGTGTCTTTAGATGTCTTTGTCCCCCAGACAGACTGAGGACAAACAGCCCAGAGATAAGAAAGACATCAGACGGGAGGCTTAAGCCAGTAATTAAGTACATGTACTCAAGTACTGTACTTAAGTACAATTTTTAGGTATTTTTTACTTTACCAGAGTATTTCCAATTTTCAGTACTTTTACTTCTAATCCACTACATCTCAGAGGCAAATATTGTACTTTTTACTCCACTACAATTATTTGAAAACTAGTTACTTTGATTTTGATTATTATTACAAAACATACATTAACCACTTCAGCCCTATTTAAACTTTGGCTATTTGAAAATAGCAGATCTACAAGCTCACAACGCGTCGCGATGCGACGCGTTGTGAGCTTGTAGATTGGCTATTTTCAAATAGCCAAGAGTATTTCTACAGTGCAGTATTGATACTTTTACTTAAGTAAAACATTTGAGTACGTATGATGGTGTCGCACAGCTAGAGAAACGGCAGCTTGCAGATCTGATCTATTTTCGGAGCATAAACGAGGCATTTCAGGTCATGCTACCAGAAGATACTAGTATGATGCACAAAATCATAGTTGTTTTCCCTGCCTCTGCTCGATAGATGGTCAATGGAAAGTCTGACAATTATTATTATCTAGCAAAGCTGTGTGTGTGTGTGTGTGTGTGTGTGTGTGTGTGTGTGTGTGTGTGTGTGTGTGTGTGTGTGTGTGTGTGTGTGTGTGTGTGTGTGTGTGTGTGTGTGTGTGTGTGTGTGTGTGTGCGCGCGCGCGCGTGCTCGTGTGTGTGCATGCACATAGGCCTATGCAGAAACCTTCAAAGTTCAAGAAATAATGTGTAATTTCGTCAAATTATTCTATTTATTTGTACATTTTATTGTATGGGGATGTATGTAGCGAGAGAGAGGTCAGACTTCCTTTGTTGGTCGCCATGGAAACTCATCACCACCCCCCAGTCATGACCCTGGAGAGAGAGAGAGAGGGGGGGGGGTATGGGCCTGCCACCCGTCACAGTCTGACCTCATGTCACCTTTCTGCTCATCTCTCATCCGATAACAACCGTCCCCGTCCGCGTTCTCAATCCAGTTGTGTCCTCTATTGCAGGGGTCTTCAACAGGGGGTCCTCAGTATTGGCATTTCTTTTCTTTTTTGTTGTCTGTATCTGACCTGTGTTTCTAACTGTGGTACTGCCATGACAACCGAAATTCCCTCATGGGGTCAGTAAAGGTCAATCAGTCAGTTGGTCAGTTGGTCGGTTGTTCTACAGTGTGCATTGCAACCCGGTTAATTTAGCCTACAGTAAATGTATCATGCATTATATCGTTGCTGTCGGGCAGAATCCTCTTATCTCCACACTCTAACTCTTTGTGTTTTTTCGTAAATTAACACCCTACTCGATCATACTACAGCGTCACACAAATGTATCAAAAGTAGCTGATCCTAAGCTTGTAGATCTGCTACTTTTGATGTTTTTGAAATCCGTCCGTCCGTCTCTCTCTGAAGTGATAGTGTTTTGTTCACATGCATCATAATCACATTCAAACCTTCCGCCAAAGATTGTAGACAAACAAAACAAAGACCCAAGCAAAAGACTGCTACTGTTTGTGTGTGTGTGGCTGTCCTTTTGAAATGTGTATGTTTGTGTTTACTGAGACATTAGTTGTAGTGTTCTTGTGAAGAGTACTTTGAATAGAATGTAATTTCATTTACTCAGCTCTCTCTCTCTCTCTCTCTCTCTCTCTCTCTCTCTCTCTCTCTCTCTCTCTCTCTCTCTCTCTCTCTCTCTCTCTCTCTCTCTCTCTCTCTCTTTCTTTCTTGTTTTGCTTTCTGATAATTTGGTCCCAGAACCAAATGGCTGAGGGGACATCTCATATATTTATTTATGCCCATATATGGAGATATCTGTATCTGTCAGTCCGTATATGGAGATCCCTGATATCATCAGTATATGCAATATGTATTGCAATGTCCATATATTCGGCGGTTCTGTACAACTGGAGATCCGAACTACTCGACGGCAGGCGGTATCGTCCTAATTCTGCCCTTGCATGCAGGGTTGCCAGATCTGCTTATTATAATTTCCCCCTAAGATTTTATTTGAAAATAGCAGATCTGCAAGCTCACAACGCGTCGCGATGCGACGCGTTGTGAGCTTGTAGATCTGCTATTTTCAAATAGCTGATGTGTTAAAGTGCTCATGTGGCTCATAGTCGCTTCTTTTGGGCTGGTTTTCTTAGACCTGGTTGCTTGTTTCTCTCACAGAATCTGGCAACACTGTCTGCGTGCAGTGTTTGGTTGTTTTCTGTTGGATGCGGAGAATGGATTTGCAGATTTGGCCATTTGCAGTGTCTCTATTTGGTGTTTATCCCAATGTTTTCAAGTTCTTGTTTTAACAAGTGGACCCCCAAGACCTCGTAAACCATAGAGGAGTAAATGAGTTCTATAACGGAGTCTAGTATTTTTAGCCAGATTTTAATTGGGATGTCTAGCTTGATGTTTCTGTTGATGGCGTAGAAAGCCCTTCTTGCCCTTCTTCCTGTCTCTCAGGTCTTTTACAGCTTGTTCGAAGCTATACCTGATGTTTAACCCATTCAATCAAGGAACACGTAATACTGTGCCATTTTAGACTTTTGGCTATTCAAAAATAGCTACAAGCTCGTAGCGTGGCACCGAGTGCCGCGCTACGAGCTTGTAGATCTGCTATTAATTTATTTTAAATCGCGAAAATGTATGCAAACCTTTGAATATATGTTTTTTAAAGTGATTTTATTTTTTTACAAAAATCTTTGCTTCTGGGGTATTCTACAAACGTCTTCTAAATCCTAACAGTTTTTTTTGTTTTTTTTTTACGTATGTTGCTATAATATCAGTGGTTCTCAAACTTTTTTTCATGTCAAGGACCCCCAAAATGATACGTATTTGGCCGCGGACCCCCCATCTCAAAATATTTAGTTCCAGGCACCCCCAGGAAGCAAAGATTTGAGTAAAAAATGTTCCCTTTAAAAAATATATGCATTCAAGTATTTGCACAAATGTTCTAGATTTAAAAAAAAAAGCAGATCTACACGTTCATAGCTCATAGCACGCGGCCGTGCTACGAGCTTGTATATCTGTTCTTTTTGAATAGCCAAAGTATAAAACATGTATAAAGTGGTTACACAGATGAGTTTCTGTTTTGAATGGGGTAAGTAGAGTTTTTTTTTTTTACGTCAGTGGCAGTGAATGAGTTAAGAGTTGTTGGTGCTGGGGGTTGTGTTTTTATGTACAAAACTGTTACTTATCAGGATTCAAATTCAAAAATACCAAAAGTAGCAGACCTTACAAGCTCAGTTTTGAGCTTGTGTTGTGGATCTGCTACTTTTTATGCTTTTGTGTGACGCTGTAGTAGCGTTAGTTTACGAAAAAACTAAATAATTCTCTCTCTCTCTCATATACAGAGTGTGTGTGTGTGTGTGTGTGTGTGTGTGTGTGTGTGTGTGTGTGTGTGTGTGTGTGTGTGTGTGTGTGTGTCATACAGTAGCTGACTATGCATGTCGCTCCAACTTCAACTATAAGTTTATTGTCACATCACAAGTTTACAGTTTGTAAAGGAGTGGGTGACAATGTTTTTCTCGACAAGCGGCCCGACCGTTTTGCGTTTTCAGGAACGGGAGTCATAAGGGCAAAGAAAAGCGAGGAAAACAAAGTCAAAGAACAAAAAGACACAATGTCAAATATACAGTACATATAATTATGCATAAGTTGCGTATAGTTAACATAGAGATAAAATGAGGCACGATGTGCTTCTTAAGTACAAGTTAAGTTCAAAGGACAGAAACATTTTCAGTAGATATAGAATCTCTCCATCTCTCTGTCCACAGCTTCTCTACACCACTGTTTCTCAAACTTTTTAGGCTGCAACCCCACATTAATCATGTTTGAATTGGGGACCCAAGAACTATTGATTTAGAAGGCATTTGTAGAATCTGCCTCAGGTCTTAATGGGTTAAGGTTAGGTTTAGGGGTTAGTTAGGGTGCTATTATATATGTTTATGAATTGAATACCAAGGACCTCAATGGAAACAAGACCGCAAGGACTTTTTTGGACGGACCTTCTAGTCAAAGTGTTATTAACTGTACTTGTGCTGTTTTTACATTTCTGCCTAATAACATATTCAATCATATTCAGGGTATACTTGGCTGTGCACCGGTGTGTCGTGCTCAGAAAATAGCGGATCTACAAGCTTCTACAGTACAATGCATCACAGGGAGAGGTGTCGTGGAGCTTGTAGATCGTCTATTTTCGGCCGTACTGTATGTTCAGGGTTTAAAAAAAGGCACCAAATCACTGAATCCTGAAATGTTAATGTCCTCACAAGTATAGTAATACAAGGATGTGTTTTTGCATCAAATTGCCTGTAAGCTGTTTGTGTGTTTCCATGGGAAAGATCAGTCACAGACACCCCCCCCCCTCACCCCCCCTCCCCTGCGGCCCAATCAATAGCTTGTTACCGCACCCTAATGTCTTCCACCGTGAGGTGACAGGGGACTTAGACACACGCAGGCCCGCACGCACGCACACACACACATTTTCTGATTAACACACAGGTCCAAAACCATACAAAACATACATGTAGCTAAAGAAACATACATGCACACACACGCACACAATTTTCTTTTAATAACACACAGGTCCAAACACATACAAAACATACGTTTAGCAACAGAAACATACACACACACACACACACACACACACACACACACACACACACACACACACACACACACACACACACACACACACACACACACACACACACACACACACACACACACACACACACACACACACACACACACACACACACACACACACACACACACACACAGAGAGAGAGAGAGACAGAGAGAGAGAGACAGAAAACACAGGACATAAAACGATGAAATTATGGAGATACAAGGTTTCCACAGAGACGATATACTAGTGCCTTTATCCAAAACACAAAGTGCATTCTTACTCAATCATTCACACGACCGACGGCAGACCAAACCATACGAGGTCCCACAACCTGCTCATGGAGAGGGGTTAGGGGGTTCAGCGTCTTGCTCAAGGACACTCCGACACTAGCACAGCGGGAGCTGGGGATTGGAACCACTTTTTTTACTGGATTTTACCAGTTTTTCTTCACAGGAAACTGTAAACATAAACAGCTCATATTTTCTGTTTATTTAAAAAAATAAGTATGAGTTCTCTGGACTGCTTAATTAATTTGGAAATAGTTACACAAAAACAAGACAAAGACATCAATAAACACGCACACACACGCACGCGCACACACACACACACACACACACACACACACACACACACACACACACACACACACACACACACACACACACACACACACACACACACACACACACACACACACACCTGCATTTCAGAAACACTCATCTTTTGAGCAAAAAGAAATACACGCCATTGACTAAAATGTACCTGGTTTTATGAAAACATGCTAATTTCAAGGACTTGCGGTAAACAAATAGCTCTCCAGGGGGGCAGCGATTCAGCTCTGCAGCCTGAATCCAGGCACCTCTGGGGGGGAACAAGAATTAAAAATAAAATGTAAAAAAAAAACAAGAAATGAATAAAATAACCCTAAGCTGAGTGGAGGAGTGGGAAGAAAGAAGAAGCCATTAAAAACATAAAGAGATGAATGTTTAGATCTGCAACAACTCGCTAGCTAAAGATAGTCTTTGTTATTGAAATGAGCTACGTCTTCTCTATTTATTTTTTTCACAGTTTTGTTTGTCGCTTTTTTACTTTCCTTTATAAAGCCTGAGTTGTGCTTAATTGTGCTCCGATGTCGCACACTGAAAATAGTAGATCTACAAACTCACAACTGGTGTGTGAGCTTGTAGATTTACTGTGGGGGGGGGGGTTATAATATTAGTATTATAAATAGTATAATACGTACGGTTTAAGCCGTTAAAATGATTACTGATACGTTAAAGAAATAAATGAACTCAAGGTGTAGTCCATTTAAAATCAATATTTAGTGGAGAACCTTTGAAGAATTCTTTGATTAACGTGTGTGTGTGTGTGTGTGTGTGTGTGTGTGTGTGTGTGTGTGCGTGTGTGCGTGCGTGCGTGCGTGCGCGTGTGTGCGTGTTAAAATTGCTTTGTTCAACTGCTATGTACATTATTTAGATCAGGGGTGTCAAACTCATTTTGGGTCATGGGGTCAACATGCAAATTCATGCGGGATGCTAGGTGCGCACGTGCTCCCAACACGAGCGCTGTCATCACAGTGTTATTACACACACACACACACACACACACACACACACACACACACACACACACACATACACACACACACAGAGCAAACAGCGTGTTATTTGCTAGTATGGGCTGCCAGAATGTGTTGCAGAGAGAGGTTAGCATAGCGCTAACCCTGCCTGAAAGCTATCGGAGGTGTAATGAACCGCATGCAAAACGGCAAGATAAAATTAGATCTGTAATGGGGGCGATTTTTGTGACGAGCAATGAAACAAATTTTGGAGGATGCTGAGGGAGAGAGAGAGCGAGAGAGAGAGAGAGACTTGGATCTTTCCCTCTACTGTGTTTTTTCCTCATTCAAACAGCCCCCCCCCCCCCCCCCCCCCTCTCTCTCTCTCTCTCTGTGTTTATTTAGGATGGCGTTCTGCCATTAAACACATGCTAATAGGATTTCTGCTCATAAATTGACTTGGCTCTTTTCTCCTGCAGGGCAAACTCTGCCCCCGGACCCACTCATTACATTACACACACACACGCATGCACACACACGCACGCACACACACACACACAGGCACGCACGCACACGCACATTATGACTTTTGTCATAGTGAAGTATTATGTTGTCTTTGTTTAGATGCTGCTTAGTGCCAAAGATCCCAGACAGCAAGAGATAAACTGTCCTATATTTTATATTTGTATCTCCTCTCCTCTCCTCGCACATCTCTTCTCCTGTGTGTGTGTGTGTGTGTGTGTGTGTGTGTGTGTGTGTGTGTGTGTGTGTGTGTGTGTGTGTGTGTGTGTGTGTGTGTGTGTGTGTGTGTGTGTGTGTGTGTGTGTGTGTGCCTGCATCAACAATAGATCCATATTCGAGCATAGCTGTTTATTGTTGATAGCTACAATGCTATCGTTCCCCAGCATCTGTCATCCCTCTCCGCACGCAGGCACGCACGCACGCACGCACGCACACACACACACACACACACACACACACACACACACACACACACACACACACACACACACACACACACACACACACACACACACACACACACACACACACACTCAGTACCATATCCACTCTCACTGTCTGTTATTATGTTGTGACCTCTGAAAATGTTTTTGTATAGAACGAGCTTCTCCATGAAACCCCACGTGTGTGTGTGTGTGTGTGTATGTGTGTGTGTGTGTGTGTGTGTGTGTGTGTGTGTGTGTGTGTGTGTGTGTGTGTGTGTGTGTGTGTGTGTGTGTGTGTGTGTGTGTGTGTGTGTGTGTGTGTGTGTGTGTGTGTGTGTGTTGTGTGTGTGTGTGTCTTCACATTGTGTGAATTCTCCATGCATTAGCTATAGCATGTCCAGCGTGTAGTTAAGGCTGATCACAGTGAAACTGTGTATCTATGTGATAACACCGCTCTACAAACATCACCAACCACTGCTGACATTCCTCCTTCATGGAGGCAGATGAGAGAGAGAGAGAGAGAGAGAGAGAGAGAGAGAGAGAGAGAGCAGCTGCAGAGAGAAGGGAAAAAAAACCTAAGGAAGGAAAGAGTGAAAACTGAAAAAAGTGCCAGGCTGTTTGTTTGTTCCCACCTGTCTTCACATGAAAGCCGAGAGACGCACAGAGACAAAACAAAGGCCCGTCGACACCCTGGAAGACTTGAAACGAAGGAAAGAAGAGAGTGAGCGAAGAGAGAGAGAGAGTGAGAGATAGAGAGAGACCTATCTGTACCGCCCCAGAAGGCACGTTGTTGCCGTTAGTCTTTGAAGCCGAGCAGCATCCACTTCATGTGGAATCACTGGTTGTCACACAGGAGGGAAGAGTGGAGCTTATTAAACACATGATGCGCTAAAGGTTAACATCCGCTATAGCTTAGCATCCGCTATATGGTTTAGCATCCGCTTCACATTTAGGCTAGCATCCTCCCAGTGGTGTGTGTGTGTTCTAGTTTTTTTCGGAGGGTATACAATGATTATTCCCTGCACGACATGCCCGATACGCTATCGTGTTTTCAATGGATGACATGGTTATTAGACTGTATACGCTTTCCCCCAAAAAAATCTGCACCGTAAACGGCGTATACAGCGTAACACGGTAGAACACACCACTGCATCCTCCATAGGTTAAAATCTGTTATGGTTACATCCGCTATAGGTAGCATCTGCTGTAGGTTAGCACCCTTTATATAGGTTAACATCCTTTATAGGGTAATATCCACACTATAGATTAATATCTGCTATTGTATCCTTCCTTTATAGGTTAACATCCTTTACAGGGTAACATCCGCGATAGTTAGCATCTTCTATATGTTAGCATTGGCTATATTGGTAATACATGTGACACAACCTATTCGACTCTATCTCTCTTCTGTTTTCTCTGTCACATGCCTCCCCTCCCTCCCTTTCCCTTGTCTTCTCTCTCTCTCTCTCTCTCTCTCTCTCTCTGTCTCTCTCTCTCTCTCTCTCTCTCTCTCTCTCTCTCTCTCTCCTCTCTCTCTCTCTCTCTCTCTCTCTCTAATTAAAGGAACAATCAAAGAGAAGCCAACAAAGAGACTATATCAGAGGTGTCACAGCTGCATGTACACAGATTTAATCCTCCCTCTGTGTGCGTGCCTGCGTGTGTGTGTGTGTGTGTGTGTGTGTGTGTGTGTGTGTGTGTGTGTGTGTGTGTGTGTGTGTGTGTGTGTGTGTGTGTGTGTGCGCGGGTGCTTCCATGCGTGTTTGTGTGTGTAGCTCAAGGTTGTTTTCTTTATTGTTGTGTACGGGTACATGAGAGTAAACTTATTTTTGTTCTGGTACCTCAGACATCCTAGCAGCATTATGATGGAGGATAAAAGGATTAAAAATAGCAGCAGTATTAATAAAAAAAAGAACAGCTTGTCTGTTGGTCCTAGCGCTTAAGGCACTTGAAGGTGCTGTGTGCAGGGGTGTGTGTGTGTGTGTGTGTGTGTGTGTGTGTGTGTGTGTGTGTCGTCTCTGTCAGGTGTAAACCTCATATGTCCACAACTGTTACTTTTCAGGATTCAAATTTAAAAAATAGCAAAAGTAACAGATCTACAAGCTCGAAACTCGTCGCTTGTGGATCTGTTACTTTTGATGCTTTTGTGTGGTCAAGTAGGCCGTTAATTTACGGAAAAAACACAAAAAGTTTGCATATAAGAGGTTTTGGACCCCGACAGCAACGATATAAAAGATGTAAACCTGTGCCGGTGTCGTTCACATGGTTCAACACACATTATATTTTAATATTTTGTGCCAGGGACCCCCGTACCCCCAAGATTTACACATTTCTTCTATATATATTTTTTTTAAATAGCAGATATATATGGGTTAAAGTGCGCTTCTCAAAGGGTGGGTACTAGCACACCCTCTGAGAGGGGTTGGTTGTAGATCAGTGGTTCTCAACCAGTGGTCCGGGGACCACCAGTGGTCCTTGAGGCGGTTCCAGGGGATCCCCAGCCAAATGAATAGTTAGAAACCAAATTGACCCTTATGTGTCTGTAACTCATGAGTTACATGAACACTAATGATGATGAATACAGTGTAGATTAAGACCCGCCAAGAAATCAAAATGGTTGAGTCCCTGGCATATCTTTTCAAATGGGGGTCCGTGGCCTAATAGTGTATGTGTCAATTTGGGGGTCCTTGACGCGAAAAAGGTTGAAAACCACTGTTGTAGATGATACTTGCATCATGCTCTGAACACCCACCTGGAATCCCATGTGGTCCACATGCAGACTGAACAACTCTCTCTCTCTCTGTGAACCTCTCTTACTCAGCAGCCATTACCCATGAGATGACCTCATCCTCTCCACACATACCCAGCTGTTGTTGGCTGTTTCTGGGTCCCCCTGGCGCTCCCCACCCCCTTTGCGCGCGCGCGCGCACACACACACACACACACACCACACACACACACACACACACACACACCTGTAGTGGGTTGGCAGTGACATCATCATCATCCCTGTGTGCGTGCGTGCGTGCGTGCGTGGGTGCGTGCGTGGGTGTGTGTGTGTGTGTACATTGTACATTAGGTATACATGCCACATTACTTTGTTAGTTGTTGTGTAGTTGTTATCCATGCAACATGTGAGAATGGCTGTGTGTTAGAATGTCAAATCATGTTTTTGCATAATGTGGTTTGGGGTTATGGTTGGGGGTATTTGTATATGTGTGTGTGTGTGTGTGCGTGTGTGTGTCTGCGTGTGCTGTGATACGAGTCGTCTGTGCCCTCACACACTTCAGAATGGGGCCGTTTGGTTTCACTGTTTGAACAGGCAGCTCCACAGACAGCCGTGCCTGGGCTGCATAATTAAGGACCCCAGTCCATTGAGTTTCCGGCCGCGTTCCGCCGGAGACGCTAACACTGCAGTCTGCAGTGCTGCTGTAGCTAGCTAACTGCTATCTCTCTCTCTCTCTCTCTCTCTCTCTCCCTCTCTGATTCTTTGTCTCTTTCCTGTCGTTTTTGTCACTTTTCTATTCCTCCTTTCCTTCTCTTCCATCCATCCATCCATCCATCCCTCTTAGCTCTGCCTCTCTCTCTCCCTCCCCACCATACCTTTTCTACCCCCCCCCCCCTCTCTCTCTCTCTCTCTCTCTGTGTGTTTGGCATCACGTTGAGGCTCTGAGTTAATCATTCATCCAGCTGACAGCCTATCTATTTTTATTGGTGCCAGGGAGTCTCTCTCTCTCTCTCTCTCTCTCTCTCTCTCTCCCTCTCTCCAGAGGAAATGAGCGAGAAACGGGGAGAGAGAGAGAGAGGGAGAACGCAGCCCCGAATAACTATCCTCGCAATTAAAGGAAAAGCGAAATATTTAAATTACAAACCGATGAAGGAATGAAGCAGCCTGGAGGGAGAGAGAGAGAGAGAGAGAGAGAGAGAGAGAGAGAGAGAGAGAGAGAGAGAGAGAGAGAGAGAGAGAGAGAGAGAGAGAGAGAGAGAGAGAGAGAGAGAGAGAGAGAGAGAGAGAGAGAGAGAGAGAGAGAGAGAGAGAGAGAGAGAGAGGGAGGGGGAGCGAGACAGAGGAAGTGAGGGATAGAGAGAGTGATTAAAATGTCTTCAGGGGTGAGAGAGAGAGAGAGAGAACAGCATCATTTCCCAACACAAGAGGAGAGGAGCTACTAAATAAAGTATTAAGTAAAAGACCACAATGTTCCATGAAAGAGAGAGAGGGGAGGGAGAGAGAGAGAGAGAGAGGGAGAGACAGAGAGGGAGAGAGAGATGGGGGGAGACAGAGAGGGGGAGGGAGAGACGGAGAGAGAGAGAGAGAGAGAGAGAGATTTTTGTAACTGAATGAGTGATGTCTTTTGTTGCACAAAATGCAAGGGATGGAAGAAATGCTAGGAGAGATAGCAACTGTTCTTTCATCTCTCTCTCTCTCTCTCTCTCTCTCTCTCTCTCTCTCTCTGGTGTTGCTGTGATCTCAACTCTGGAGGATTAGTTTCAGTGCTTTTGAACCCCCCCATCTCTCTCTTACTACTTCCTTCCCTTCCTTCTTTCGTGTGTGTGTGTGTGTGTGTGTGTGTGTGTGTGTGTGTGTGTGTGTGTGTGTGTGTGTGTGTGTGTGTGTGTGTGTGTGTGTGTGTGTGTGTGTGTGTGTGTGTGTGTGTGTGTGTGTGTGTGTGTGTGTGTGTGTGTGTGTGTGTGTGTGTGTGTGTGTGTGTGTGTGTGTACTGTGCATGCCTGGCTAACAATGGCAGGTACACAGATCTGCTCATGGGAACACACACCATCCCCTCGATAAGACCCCCATCCCCACTTCCCAATCCTAATTCACTTAAAGGGATGGTTCATTTTCTATCCCTTTAACAACCCCCACCCCCCCCCACATATCATGATTCTATCTCTTTAAGATTAAAGATTGCTTTATTTGTCATTTGTTTTCCATCTGCATGCAGCGTTAGAAAAAAAACTAAATGGTGTTTCTCCTAGTTAAAGACAGTCATTCATAAAAGAATAACAAATAGTGCAGAAAAATACTTGATCTGAATAAATAAATCCTAAAAACTAGAAGAATTCATGTCATAAAAATAAGCATACCCAGATAAAAACACTATCAAAACTGAATGAATTTCATCCATAGATTTCATCTCATTTTAATGCTTAGGAATGTATACATAGTACCTTTTATCGAAAGGAAAAGATAACCTACAATAACAATACAACAAATACATCCATGCATACATAAACAAGAACAACTTTACAAAAACTCTCCTCTCCTTTTTTTAAATATATTTTTTGGGTCTTTTTTGTGCCTCTATTTAGAGAGGGATAGGGAAAATAGACTGACAGGAAACGGGGAGAGAAATGGGGGGGGGTGACACACAGCAAAGGTCGTCGGGAACGGGGGTCGAACCCGCGACAAACTGTCCCGCTGGCATTGCAGCCTATAGGGTGCCTGGACCGTCACGCTACGGCCCACAAAAGCTCTCCTAAAACTGTCCGCTCCCACCCCACCTGATCACCCACAAAATAACAGACTTCATGCATTAATTAATGTATGAATGCATACCTCCCCACACTCATATAACGAAAAAACATCACATGGATGCACCTGGGACGTATCATCAGTGTTGTAGCCTGGGGTCATAGGATGTTTCGGGTCTCGCAACATACACCCTCGCCCAGGTGACCCAGCCAGGGTTGATCAAGCCCCGACTTATGTCCCAGGTAGCTACCCACGGTCAGTCCTAAATAGGGAAAGACAGGGCCACTCAATACGCTTGTCCGAAACTACTCTGCCAGGAATGGGGGAGAGGAATTGCTGGTACGTGGAGGGGCTAGGCTCTGTGGATGGCCTCCTGGCCGGGCTCCTCCTCCGTCTCACCAGGTCCAGGACCTGTGCGTTGCACCATATATACTATCTACTAGGGAGATTGTAGTTCAAAAGTCTGATTGCCTGGGGAAAGAAACTATTCCGCATCCTTAAGGGGGAGTATAGCCCTCATGATTCTATCTCTTTAACTCCCCCCCCTCATGATTCTATACCTTTAACTACCCCCCCCCCCTATGATTCTATCTCTTTAACGACCCCCCCCCTCCACCCCTCCTACCATGCTGTCGGTCTGCGTAATTAAAACGAGTGCAAGGAGACGGAAAATAAGAGGAGAGGAAATGAGAAACCGAGAAAGAGAGAGAGAATTCAAGAGGCTGAGTGGATGTGTGTGTGCCTGCGTGTGTGTGTGTGTGTGTGCGTGTGCGTGTGCGTGTGCGTGTGTGCGTGTGTGCGTGTGTGTGTGTGTGTATGTGTGTGCGTGTGTGTGTGTGTGTGTGCGTGTGTGTGTGTGCGTGCGACTAGGTGCGTGTGTGTGTGTGCACAAATGTACATCTTTTATTTTAATCTATTGATAACGTTTTCGATAATTGAAGAATCGAATAATCAATGTAAAAAGAAAAAGAAGGATTTATTTATACATTGACTAGTCTCTTGAGACAGACCGTTGCCTCCCACAATTTTCAAATACTTCCGTCATACAGTCTGGACCAACGGAAGCTCTGAAGATGATCGGACGATAAAGCAGATTTGACGCATCCTCCCCGCTTCTGTTTCATCTTTACTGTCGCGCTATTTTTTCCTAAATCTAAAATAATGGAAGCGCATATAGCTTGCTGCTTATCAGAAATGGAAATTCTAAAATATAATGTAAAGATATTTTAAAAATAGATGACAAATAGAATAGATGACAGCTTCCGTTGTCGGATTTCAGGGGGTGTAGTTCCAGATTCTATATAGCAGGGGTCTTCAATGTTTTCAGTGCTAAGGACCCCCTAGCTGGGAGAGAGATGAAGCAGGGAGTGGGACCCCCTCTATATTGTAAAATTGTGTTTCAGATTTAAAAAAATGTTTTACTTGGTCTGCTCTTTTTTCTCTCTACACCAAACCTCTTTGCCAAAAAATAGCCGATCTACAAGCTCACAACGCCTCGCAGCGCGAGGCGTTGTGAGCTTGTAGATCTGCAATTTTTTGGCTAAAGTTCTCCTCAGAATAGGGATGCTCGGGTTCAAGTGGTTAAAGTAAAACATAAAAATCCTATCACACACAGATTTGGCGACCCCCCTGTAGTAACTCTGAGGACCCCCTAGGGGTCACGGACCCCCTGTTGAAGACCCCCGCAATGTAGCATTCGGAGATTGTGGAATAGTTGTCTGGCTACACAAGACTATAAATGTACTAAACCATTTAGTCTGATTAACCACTCAAGGCCTTTTTTATACATTGTCGTCCAGTACAATGGTGTATTTTGGTGTTTTTTGTAGATTTTTGTAGATCGGCTATTTCATTTTTCAAATAACAATGAATTAGCATGGTGTTGGACATGGAACGATTTCACCCGACAACGACGTAGGGAAACGGGGGCTGTGCGTGTATCAGCCAATCACAGCGATGTGGGGGGGGGGGGGGGGCGGGGTTTGAACCGTACTGGTGCTCAGACAGCTTTCCAACCTCCAGACACCAGGCAGTCACTGGCCCTCTGTTACCCCGCTATGTGGGCTCTCATCTGGGCCACTGGCGAGAGCCACGATGACCCCCCTGGAGGTCACGTCGGTCCACAAAGTACTGTAAAACAAATGCCAACACTTGTGTGTGTGTGTGTGTGTGTGTGTGTGTGTGTGTGTGTGTGTGTGTGTGTGTGTGTGTGTGTGTGTGTGTGTGTGTGTGTGTGTGTGTGTGTGTGTGTGTGTGTGTGTGTGTGTGTGTGCGCGTGCGTGTGATATGTGAATGCGGTCATTACGGGGCTGTGAATGCCACTGTGAGTCTCGCACTAATGATCCGACAACTATTTCAATGTGACACCCCATACAAACACACACATACATACACACACACACACGCACGCGCGCGTGCACTCTCTCACGCTCCTAACACCCACATGTCAGTGGTGTTGGAAAACATGTTTCAGAATGGATGTAATTACATGCCAAATGCCTGCTATAATGCAACTATGTAAAATTAATGAATAGCATGTTTTATGTGGAATTAATTATATGCAAATGCTGTGGAATGAGTAATTACAGCGATATCACTGAGTTGATTATGTCTCGTGTCTCTCTCTCCCTCTCCCTCCTCCTCCCTCTCTCTCTCTCTCTCTCTCTGTCTCCCTCTCTCGCTCTGTCTGTCTCTCATTCTCTGCCCCCCCCCCCTCTGTCTGTCTCTCTATGTATCCTGTGACATCATCCGGATGGGGTTTCATTGAGCAGGTAAGTGCCTCTATCATGAGTTTTGGCTCTTTTTTCTTCTTTTTTTTGTGACCCACATTTGTATTGTTCATTTTCCTTTTTTACATCAAGAGCAACCCATTCTGCTCAGCCATTTGATTTACAGTGTAAGGACAATAGGACATACATATGTATTGCCTGCATGTGTGCAGGACACATGCACGTACGTATACATCCACAATCACCCACCTACACATGATGACCTGGTCATCGGTCAGTAGGAGACTCTTTGAGTCTCTGCCGGTCATCAAAGTATTGGCTAAGGAATGTGACACAAACTAAAACAATCTCCATGAATTCAAGGCTCCGTGGGGTGTGTAATTGATAGAAAATAAGTCATTATTTGGGTGAACTACTCCCAGTGGC